>NW_028270139.1:22961672-23262210 GCF_037043375.1 Chiloscyllium plagiosum
TCACCGCATTGTAGGAAGGATGTGGAAGCTTTGGAAAGGGTTCAGAGGAGATTTACGAGGATGTTGCCTTGTATGGAAGGAAGGTGTTAAGAGGAAGGCTAAGGGAACTGACGCTGTGTTTGTTGGAGAGAAGAAGGTTGAGAGGTGACTTAATGGAGACATATCAGATAATCAGAGGGTTAGATAGGGTGGACAGTGAGCATTTTTTGTCAGATGGTGAAGGCTAACATGAGTTGTCAAAGGTTTAAATTGAGGGATGATGGATTTAGGACAGATATTAGGGGTAGTTTCTTCACTCAAAGAGTCGTATGAGCGTGGAACGGCGTTGGTCGACTCGCTGATGTTAAGGCATTTAAGTGGGCATTGGACATGCATATGGATAATAATGGAACAGTGTAGGTTAAATGAGCATCAGATTATTTTCACTAGTTGGCGCAATATCAAGGGCCAAAGGGCCAGGACTGCGCTGTAACGTTCTATGAACATTACTTGACGCTTTTCTGGATACTGTCCAGATCTTATTACCTTTGAACAGTGTCTACTTCACAAATAGTGGGCGGCACGGTGGCACTGCTGCCTCACAGCGCCAGAGACCCGGGTTCAATTCCCGCCTCAGGCGACTGACTGTGTGGAGTTTGCACGTTCTCCCCGTGTCTGCCTGGGTTTCCTCCGGGTGCTCCAGTTTCCTCCCACCATCCAAGGATGTGCAGGGTCAGGTGAATTGGCCATACTAAATTGCCTGTAGTGTTAGGTAAGGGGGTAAATGTAGGAGTATGGGTGGGTTTCGCTTCGGCGGGTCGGTGTGGACTTGTTAGGCCAAAGGGCCTGTTTCCACACTGTATTCTAATCTAATCTAATCTAATCTAATCTAGTGCTTGACATTGTGCAATTTCTGATAAACACCCGCACTTCTGATCTTATTATGGAAGGAAGATCATTGATAAAGTAGCTGAAGATAGTTGGGCCGAGGACACTAACCTGAAGAACACCTACAATGATGTCATAAAGCTTAGATGATTCACACCTACAACCACAGCCATCTTCCAGTGTGTCAGATATGACTGCAACCAGTGGAACGTTTGCCTTGCTATTACACGTTGATTCCAATTTTGCGAGGGCTCCTTGGTTCCACACTTGGTCAAGTGCAGCCTTGATGTTAAGGGCTATCACTCTGACTTTGTCTTTAGAATTCAACTCTTTTGCCAATGTTTGAAGCAAGGCTGCAATGAGATCAGGAGCTGAGTGGCCCTGATGGAACTTAAACTGGGCATCACTGAGGAGCTGTTGTTTGATAGCACCATCACTTTAGTGGTGACCAAGAATAGAACGAGGAGTTGGTAATTGGATGGGTTGGATTATCCTGCTTTTTGTATATGTGACATACTTGGGCAATTTTCCACATTGTCAAGTAGATGCCAATTTCGAAACCATACTGAAATAACATGTTTAAGAGAGTGACAAGTTCTGGAAGACACGTTTTTAGTACTATTTCTGGCCAATAGCCTGCCATATCCAGTGCTTCTAACTGTTTCTTAATATCATGTGGAGTGGATCAAATTGGCATTAGTGCTACTGGAGATCACTGAAAGAGGCCAAAATGGATGACTTCTGGCTGAAGGTTGCTGCAAATGCTACAGCCTTACTTTTTGCAAAGATGTGCTGGGCCCTTCCATGTTTGAGGATAGTCATAGTGGAGCTCCTTCTTCATTGAGTTGTTTAATACTCCATCACATTCATGGCTAAACGTGGCACAACTGTAAAGCTTACATCTGATTTATTCATTTTGGGATCACTTAGCTCTGTCTATCATTTGTGGCTTTTGCTGTTTGGTGCATAAGGAGCCCTGTTTGGTAGATTCACGCTGTTGACATCTGATTTTCAGGAATGCCTGGTGCTGCTCCTGGCAAGCCCTCCTGTATTCTCCATTGACCCATGGTTGATCCTCTGGCTTGATGGTAAAAGTTGTGTGGGAGATATGCCAGGCCATGAAATTGCAGATTGCTTGGGAATATAATTCTGCTGCTGTTGATGGTGCACATTGCTTCGTTGATGCTCAGTCTTGAGTTGCTCAATCTATAAAAATGTAGTGGGTAAAGGTGTTTAAATAGTAGTGTCATATGATACAGCAATGAAATCAAAGTTATAAATAAAATGGATCTTGTTATGTTTTGTTGTGCTGGGTATGATATGCCCTTGCCAGGTTTGCTTTCAGCAAGGAATTTGCAATGCAGGCTGGGTGGCCTGCCAACACCTTTCTACCCACTTCCAATCTCACTCCCATAACAAAAGGGTGAGCGCCAAAGTTAGCACTTGGCTCATCATATGTAAATAAAAAATCAAAAAAATCAAATGTCAATTCCTGAAAGTAAAACCCATTCCCTTACCTCTCTAGTAACTGTATATTTCAAATCAGTCAGGCCTCCTGTATATTTACGACAGTTACATGGCATCACTACATGTGATGCTCAAATATAAAGGTATCCACCTCATATTCAGTTACTTTCTACATGTAATAGAGTCAGTTATACAGCAACATCAATGACATAAACAGGAACCAGACTATATATTTTGTGAATAAACTTCAAGAAACAGAATGCACCAAAAACTTGGCTGTCTGTGGTATACATTACATCGGCTAACGTATAGAAAAGTGCATAATTACCCCACTATGGTGTTAATGTCCCCACATCCTGCCTAAATGCCTGGATTTACCTTCCTCTGGAAACCATGGACTATATTACGAGGCTTGACTAGAGTCCAAGCAGCTGGATGTAGCTAACATCCAATCAGATTGGTTGCTCACTCCTTTGGGTGGGACGTCCACACAATGATGGGTAGCAGCCCCACAACGTTCTCATATTCAAACTAAAATGAGGAAAATATGTTAGAGAAAACTTGATGGAGAAAAAAGGAGAGTTAACGTTTTGTGTTCTGAAGAGTCAGAGGTCTCGAAACTTTAACTATACTTTCTGTCCACAGATGCTACCAGATCTGCTGAATTTCTCCAGCAACTTTTGTTTTTGTTTTGTATCATCAGCATCCGCAGTTCTTTGTCTGAATTTGCGTTTCGCTTGCTTGCAGCTCTGTAGCTGTGACCAGGCTTCTAACCCAACAGTTGCTCTTTGGCCATTTCCTTTCTGTGGTAGTGGCTGAGCCACCTGCCCAGCACACCATCCTTCCGGAATGTTCTGGCTCATGTTAACATCGAGTAGAAAGAGTCACACTTCAGATTGAAAATCCTGGCGCTCCATCAAGAGTATTTTATTCATCTTTCTGGCTCGCAGCCTTATATGTTGCTTCTCAGCGTACAGTTGTGACTGTGGTATCTTGGGATTTAATTCCTGCCAATTACTTTCGATACTTATATAAGAGACTTATATATGTCCACAGTCAAAACGTTAGGTGCAGCAATGTCTATTTTGAAACATCTCCCAAAATACAAGTAGTCACTTTAATGTCAGCCACAATTGAGATGCACGTGGGACTTTGCATCAATACATAGTGCTCATTTTAAATGTGCTAGAACAGTAAAGTTTGAAATGTGCTTAAAAATGAGGTTTCCAGGATTACAAGAAGATTCGGGTTTAATGGTAAATTTTTGTTCAAACTTACTGAGTAAAAGTGAAAAGTACAGAGTAAAAATAAAATGCAGCACATTCAGTGAACCATGATTTAACAAAATCGGTAACCACAAATTCAAGAAAATCTTCTTCGTTGCATTTCCCAGTGAGTGCGAGGAAGATTCAAAGTGCTTGTTTCATTGTTGGTTCAGTGTTAGAATTCTCACCTGCCATGTGGGAGGCCTCAGTTCCATTCCTGGCCAATGCAATATTTTCACTTTATTTTCTCCATTCCTCTGGCAGAGTTTTATTCATTTCAACAAACCCCAAAGCTTCTGGTCATGATTTTCACATTTTACTACAGACAGTTTTCAAATTCTACTTCATAAACGTCGAGTTCTTTTCATCTTACTTCAGTAGTTACAGACCTCCTCTTAAAAACTCTAAAATCAGCATTTCACCATTCTTACAACCATCAGATTATCAACTTTTAAAATTCTCTCCAGGCGTTTTTACTTGAAACACATGACTCATTTCAAACTAATGTCAAGCAGGTGAAAGTGAGGACTGCATGCTGCAGATCAGAGTCGAGAGTGTGGTGCTGGAAAAGTACAGCAGGTCAGGCAGCATCTGAGGAGCAGGAGAATCGACATTTCCAGCAACAGCCCTTCTTCAGGAAAGTCAAATATCAAGCAGTCAACACTTATTTTACTTTGGAGAATGATGGGGCATTGCATTACTAAACAGAGACTGCTGAAGAGCAAGATCTTTTAAAGGTAACTGTTTATTCACATGCGAAAATATACACTTCGACCAATGTCTACACTATTGCTTCTCTCTTTTCAGACCCCGATACAGCTTTTTATTTACATGTTGGATATTTCTTTACATTTTCCCTGAGTCATTGCTTCTTTACAATATTCACATTCATCCATCAGGTCCCCCCAAAAAATCAATTTTAAGGCTGCGGTGTTTTCACAACTCTTCTTGATCTCATTTGAAGTTCTCTAAGTGATGGTTGAGTTCTCCAAGACTTGCCTTTGCAAGAATTCAGGTGCACTCCTGACTACTGTCGAAAACGTTAACTGCTTGATCTTGTAGACTTGTTGCCATTTGCAGCACCGAAAGGTAGGGTGGGTGGGTGTGATTCACCCACTGTATCCATATCAGTCTACAATGATTGACCACACTAATCCCATGTTCCAGTTTTTGATCTATAGCCCTGGAGACTCTAATAAGGCAAGCAAATATCAAAATAATGATCAAATGTTATGAGAGTTTCTGACTGAAGCATACTTTCGGGCAATGACCGCAAGATTCTCACCTCACTCTATGTGGTAAACATTCTTCTCAACTCTCTCTTCCCCTTTTATACCTTTTATCATAATTCTTTTCCCAGTTGGCTAGTAACCCCTCTACTAATGGGAGGCAAGTGTCCTCCTATCCACCCTATCGAAACCTCTCATAACTTTATATACCTCAATCTGGTCCCTTCTCAACCTTCCCTGCTCCAAGGAAAACAACTCCAGTCTACTCGATTGTTCGTCAAAGCTCAAATCAGCCTGTCCAGGAAGCATCTGATAAATTTCCTCTGTACCATCGCTGATGCAATCACATCATTCCTAAAGGTGGTGATTCAAACTGCATGTAATTTACCAGTTGTGGCCTAATCAACATTTTACAAAGTTTTAGCATAACCACCCTGTCTTGCCTTATTCCACACCTTAGCTAACAAACTCAAGTATTCCAAATGCATTTATAAACATATTATCTACTTCCCCTGCTAACGTCTGTTACATGAAGGTATGTATACCAATGTCATCTTGACCATCAACATTTTTCAAAGTCCTTCCATTCATCATTTAATTCCTTGTCTTATTTCTCAAACTGCAGATATATTCTGTCTCTAAGAATTCATTCTGATAACTTCGTCATCATTGATGTTAGGCTGAATGGCTAATGTTCCTTTCTCCTCTTACTAATATGAGCGGGTGTCTGGCACCTCACCTGTGGCCAGAACGGATTTGAAAGTTACTATCAGGGTGAATGATATCTCTTGCCTTCGCTCCCTCAATATCATGGAAGACATCTCATCCACTTTTTAGGCAGTTAAGCTATGAATATTCCTTCTATTGTCCACTCTGATGTTTATATCTGCATTGTGCTTTCCCCTTGTGAAGACTAATGTAAAGAGTTGTAAAAACTATCATTTTATTTTTCTGTACTTTTCATTGTGGTCTGAAATGGAGAAAGGTCTGTTAAAAACCAAAGCTTGTGGAAGGGACTGCTGTACTTTTTAAAAGCAAATTATCAGCAGTCATTGGAAGTGCTGTTTGTCCAAGCAATGAGTACATTCACTGCAGGTAGGCCCCAGTAGGGGGATGTCCAAAGTGAGAGCAACTTCAGAAACCGTTGGCTTCTGGAAAGTGGAGTGGAGTCTTTATCTCTTCAGTTTAAATGGTTTAAAGCCCGATGCAAGCCTGTTTCTTTTCCCTACAAGTTCTATGAGCTGTGGGTTTTAATCAGCAACTAACATACTTAGTAAATTGTCCTCCAGTTGATTTCAGTGACCCCTGTGAAACAGAACATTTGAAGGACCTCCCATGTTACAGCATGGAAACATACCCTTCAGTCCACCTGTCCATGCTGACCAAGTTTTCCTACTAAACTAGGCCCATTTGGCTCATATACATCAAAAGCTTTCCTATTTATGTATTTGTCCAAATGTTTTTTTTTTAATTTTCCAATTGCACTGCATCTATCACTTCCTCTGGTAGATTATTCCACATGCAAACCACTGTTTGTGAAAATGTTGTCCCTCAAGTCCCATTAAATTCTTTCTCGTCTCAACTTCAAATTATGCCCTCTAGTTCCAACATTATGGAAAAGACCTTAGCTATTCTCCTTATCAATGCCCATCACGTTTATATAAATGTCTATCAGGCCATCCCTCAACATCCTGTGCTCCAGTGAAAAAAGTCCCAGCGTATCCAACCTTTTCTTACATCTCAAACCCTCCAGTCCCAATAATATCAGTATGAATCTTTTCTGCTTCCTTGTCAATTTAATAGTATCCTTCTTATATCAGAACTGCACACAATAGTCCAAAAGTGGTGTCACCAACATCCTGTACAATGGCAGCATGACATCCCCACTCTGATACTCAATAGTCTGAGCAGAGAAGCCCAGTGTGCCAAACACCTTTGCTGCTTTGTCCAGCTGTGAACAACTTTCAATGAATTATGTACCTGAGCCCCAAGGTCTCTATGTTCTACAACACTCCCCAGGACTCGACCATTAATTAATTATTCATCTCACCAAAATACAACATCTTGCCTTTATCCAAATTAAATATGTGTAAATGCATTTTATAAGTTTTAGCTTTTTAATTTGTAGAACTATACATCAATGTTTAAGTCTGTTTCTCATAATACACAGCAATTCTTGTTAGGTACAGAAACTTGTGTATTTTTTGCTAATCAGAATCTAGACAACTAAATTCTGCATATTTTTATAAAAGCTCTAACTTTAGTGAAGACTCCTGGAATAGTGGAGCTTGATTTCCAGTGTGCTACCACAGTATTGACTGAGGATTGTCTCCACATTATGCAAGTCCAAACAGAGTTTCACTCAGTGTCCTCTTGTTGGCCCTACTTTCTGAAGGGCATCTTTCTGCACTGTAGTATTTCTATGAATTGTCTGGTTTTTCTCTTGCTCCTGGCCACTTCCTTGAGATTGTAAGAGAACAATAAATAGGAACAGGCATAAGTTTAACAGCCCTCCAAGTATGTTTTGCCATTCAAAAGAATCATGGTTGCTCCACCACTCCTCATATCCAATTTCCTGCATTTTCCCATAACCCTTGAATTCTGTCTATGTACAGACACTCAGAAAAGGGCACAGCGCTTGTGTTGTTGGTTCAGTGGCAGAATTCTCGCATCCAACTCGGGATGACCTACGTCAGCTCTTTCTTTCTCAACTTGCTTCACTCATTTTCTTGTGCTGATATGTTGTTGTGTCCAATTTCTGTGAAACCATCACGTCGGTCAACGTTTGGTGCTCCAGAAACTTTTCAATGGAAACCTCATGCCGCAAGTTTCTTTTATCTTCTTTGAGCGCTTGTAACTCTACAAACCCTCGCACTGCAAAATTAATAATGACACGAAGGTTATAGACCAATAGTGTTACTCAGAAGTACAAGCTTTCGGAGTGTTGCTGCTTTGTCAGGTTGCTAGTGGATTCACGATTGTAGGACGCAGAATTTTATACATAGAACATAGAACAGTAAACACAGAACAGGCCCTTTGGCCCACGATGTTGTGCTGAGTTTTAATCCTAATGTAAAATATAGTAACTTAATCTATGCACCCGTCAACTCACTGCTATCCATGTGCATGTCCAGCAGTGGCTTAAATGTCCCCAGTGACTCTGCTTCCACTACCACTTCTGGCAACGTATTCCACGCATTTACAACTCTCTGCGTAAAGAACCTTTCTCCGATGCCTCTTTTATACCTTCCTCCTAATATCTTCAAACTATGACTCCTCGTGCCAGTCAATCCTGCCCTGGGGAATAGTCTCTGGCTTTTGACTCTATCTATTCCACTCATTATCTTGTACACCTCGATCAGGTCTCCTCTCTTCCTCCTTCTCTCCAGAGAGAAAAGTCCAAGCTTATTCAACCTTTCTTCATAAGGCAAGCCCGCCAGTCCAGGCAGCATCCTGGTAAACCTTCTTTGCACCCTCTCCAAAGCCTCTATATCTTTCCTATAGTAAGGCAACCACAACTGGACCCAATATTCCAAGTGCGGTCTCACCAGGAGCTTACAGAGCTGCAGCAAATCCTTGCGGCTCTTAAACTCAATCCCCCTGTTAATGACTTGGGTGGCAACTTTGAGGGATCTATGTACTTGCACACCCAGATCCCTCTGTTCCTCCACACTGCCAAGAATCCTGTCTTTAATCCTATATTCAGCATTTGAGATCGACCATCCGAAACGCATCATTTCGCATTTATCAAGGTTGAACTCCATCTGCCATTTCTCAGCCCAGCTCTGCATCCTGTCTATGTCGCGCTGCAGCCTGCAGTAGCCCTGTATACTATTGACGACACTTCCAACATTTGTGTCACCTGCAAGTTTGCTAAACCACACCTCAACCTCCTCATCCAGTCATTTATAAAAACTACAAAGAGCAGAGGCACAAGAACAGAGCCCTGCGGGACCCCACTCAACACTGACCTCCAGGCAGAATACTTTCCATCTACAACCACTCTCTGCCATGTGTCAGCCAGCCAATTCTGAATCCAGATAGCCAAATCTCCCTGTATCCCATATTTCCTGACTTTATGAATGAGCCTACCATGGGGAACCTTATCAAATGACTTGCTGAAGTACATATACACCACATCCATTGCTCGACCTTCATCAACCTGTCTTGACACCTCCTCAAAGAACTCAATAAGATTTGTGAGGCATGACCTGCCCCTCGCAAAGCCATCCCGACTCCCTTTAATCACACTATGCTTTGCCAAATAGTTATAAATCATATCCCTCAGAATTCTTTCCAGAACTTTGATTACCACAGATGTAAGACTGACTGGTCTGTAATTGCCAGGGATTTCCCTATTACCCTTCTTGAAAAGAGGAACAACATTTGTCTCCTTCCAATCCTCCGGTAAAACTCCCATGGAGAGTGCGGTGGCAAATATCCTCGCCAGCGGCTTAGCAACCTCCTTTCTTGCTTCCCAGAGCAGTCTAGGATAAATCTGGTCTGGCCCTGAGGACTTACCAATCTTAATGTTTTCCAAAATTTCTAGCACATCAACTTCATCAATCTTGATCTGGTCAAGACTGTATCCCAGCTCCTCTAAATTTTCATTTACAACAAGTTCCCTTTCCTTGGTGAAAACCAAAGCAAAAAACTCATTTAGGGCTTCCCCTATCTGCTCAGACTCCACGCACAAGTTCCCTCCGCTATCCCTGATCGGCACTACCTTCTCCCTGATCATTCTCTTATTCCTCACATATGAGTATAATGCCTTTGTGTTCTCCCTAATCCTTCTGGCCAAGCCTTTTCTGTGCCCCCTCCTGGTTCTCCTCAGTCCAATTCTGAGCTTCTTTCTAGCAAGCCTGTAATCCTCTAAAGCTGTGCTAGATCCTTGCATCCTCCACCTTACGTAAGCTGCCTTCTTCCTTTGACAAGAAGTTCTTCTGTTCTCATCATCCAAGGTTCCTTAATCTTACCCCTTCTTATCTGTCTCAGAGGTACAAATTCGTGCATCACCCGCAACAACTGCTCCTTGAACAGTCTCCACATGTCTGCTGTGCCCTTTCTGTGGAACAATTGCTCCCAGTCTGTACTTTCCAACTCCTGTCTGATAGTGTCATAATTTCCTTTTTTCCCAATTAGATATTTTCCCTCGGTAACTGGTCCTTTCCCTCTCCAAGGCTATGGTAAATGTGAGGCAATTGTGATCACTTTCACTAAAGAGCTCTCCTACCGTGAGATCTGACACCTGTCCTGGTTCATTGCTGAGCACCCAATCCAAAATGGCCTCTACCCTCGTCTGTCTACATACTGAGTAAGGAAATCCTCCTGAACACACCTGACAAAAACAGCTCCATCCAAACCATCTGCACTTAGGAGGTTCCAGTTGATATTGGGAAAGTTGAAATCACCCATAACAACAACCCTGCTACTTCTGCATTTTTCCAAAATCTGCTCGCCTCTGCGATCTCTCTTCTGCTATTAGAGGGTCTGTAGAAAACCCCCAAGGTGGTGGCTATTCCCTTGCTGTTCCTAACTTCCACCCGTACTGACTCAATACACAAACCTTCCTCAACAACCTTTGTTTCTGTAGCTGTGATGCACTCTCTGATTAGCAATGCTCCACTCTCTCCTCTTTTTCCACCCTCCCTGTTCTTTTAAAAAGTTCTAAACTCTGGAACATCAAGCAACCATTCCTGCCCCTGTGAAACCTATGTCGCCGTTATGGCCATAACATCATAGCCCCAAGTACTGATCCATGCGCTAAGTTCATCACTCTTATTTCGGACACTCCTTGCATTAAAGCAGACACACTTTAACCAATCCTTTTGTTTCATCGCGTGAGAAACCTCCCTGATAGATTCAATACATCCAATCACTTCCCCATCTGCTACTGACCCTCTCTCAGACATGAGGCTTTGATTCCCACCCCCCTGCCCAACGAGTTTAAAAATTCCAGAATTACATGAGCTAATCTTCCACCCAGGACATTTGTGCCCCTCCAGTTCATGTGCAACCTGTCCTTCATGTACAGATCCCACCTTCCCCAGAAGGTGGTATCCCAATGGTCTAGGAATCTGAAGCCCTCCCTCCTGCACCAGCCTCGCAGCCACGTGTTAAGCTGCATTCGCTGACTGTTCCTCATCTCTACTCACCCTTCAGAATCTTGTAAACCAGATTAGCGACATCCTTGACCCTGGAACCGGGGAGGCAACATACCTTCCGGGAGTCCCATTCCTGACCACAAAATCTCCTGTCAATCTGTCTAACTATTGAGTCCCCTACCACTAATGCTTTTCTGTTTTCCCCCCCTTCCCTTCTGAGCCACAGTGTCAGGCTCAGTGCCAGAGACCTGACAACTATGGCTTTCCCCTGGTAGGCCCTTCCCACCAGCAATATCCAAAAAGGTATACTTATTGCTGAGGGGAACGGCCACAGGGGATCCCTGTTCTGACCGTCGGTTCCCTTTCCTCCCCCGACAGTAACCCAGTTGTCCTTATCCTGTGTCTGGGAATTGACCACCTCCCTGTACGTCCTCTCAATTTCCCCCTCAGCCTCCCGGATGATCCATAGTTCATGCAGCTCCAGTTCCCTAACTCGGTTTTCGAGGAGCTGGAGTTGGGTGCACTTTCCGCAGATGTAGTTGGCAGAGACATGTGAAGTGTCTCTCACCTGTCACATTCTGCAGGAGGAAAATGCAACTGCCCTAACATCCATATCCTGCTATGCTGAAAGTCTGCACAGGACTAAACAAAGGAAGAGAAGAAAAAAAATGAGAAACCTGAAAACTTACCTAGTTTACAGACTCTTAGTAAGGTTAGAGGTTAGGGTCTCAGGTTTAGATCTCATCCACTTATAACCTTCCCAGAAGTCCTTTGCTCCTCCCTTGCACCTCTTGGCAAATGGAGGCCCCGACGCCTTAAGTAAGTGTTTTAAACAGTTAGACTCACCTTCCCAGAAGTCCTTTGCTCCTCTCTCGCACCTCTCAGCTGTCATGTGATCCTCACATTTATTCAGGACCACCTCTCTGACATCATAGGACCTATCCTCACTTCGACCATGCCTCTTACCCATCCAGCTGAAAATGTGTTGCTGGAAAAGCGCAGCAGGTCAAGCAGCATCCAAGGAGCAGGAGAATTGATGTTTCGGGCATGAGCCCTTCTTCAGGAATCCAGAAACGTAGATTCTCCTGCTCCTTGGATGCTGCCTGACCTGCTGCGCTTTTCCAGCAACACATTTTCAGTTCCGATCTCCAGCATCAGCAGTCCACACTTTCTCCCTCTTACCCATCCAGGTTTCAACAGTACATTTTGTCCAATGTAGTAAACTGCCTCGCACACAAAAAGGAGTTTTGTGGCCAGAACTGGAGTTCCTGATGCCATTTCACATACACATTCATATTCATATTCCAGTCTATTACATAAATGAAAAACGGCATTGGACCCAGCCCCAATCCCTGTATTTATCACAGGCCTCCAGACTGAAATACAACTGCACTCTTTTAAAACCAAAGGTATAAATGGAAAATAACCAAAATCACCCGATACTGCCTGCATCAGACACTCCAAGAACAAGCACATCACTGGGGAAAATGGTCTGTTCTTTCAAAACAGAACTTAAATTGCTTTTGCTTTGTTTATTACTTTCTTTCTTTCCCCAGACTAATAGTGTCTTTTGTTTAACTATCAAAAATTGGCCCTCCCTGGTCTCTCTTCCCACCAAGCACTGTGGGCAGGGCCTCCAGGGGGCCAAAATAAAAATAAACTCAAGCAAATCAAACAATACATGAACAGCTCTGATGAGGAGTCATCTAGACTCAAAATCCTGGCTTGTTCTCTTTCATGGATGTCTTCTGACCCACTGTGACCTCCAGCATTTGCTCTTTTCAATCAAATAAATAACTAAATGTTCTTTTCAAATAAGTAAATCTCTGCACTGTTGTAATTAAAATCTCCTGAGAAAGGAACAACAATGTTTTAAAATTGAGAGGAAGTACACCTGCACATTTCAACTAAAAACAACATATCACTCGCACCAATCCCCATAAGATCTTCTGAGACAGCCACAGTGCAGGACTACAGTTAAAGCCATCTTGACCAAAATTGGGCTGCTTGTTGGCGGTGAGGTCTTGCAGTGAGGCAAACTCATAACACTGTTCAGGTGATGACATAGCCCTGCTCAACACTGGTTCAGAGGGGGAATGGGTAGGTGCTGAAGCCATTTGTCATTATGATGACTTACACGTCATTGCAGAACAGGCGAAGGATGGTGACAAATGTCATGCTGCAACTAAAGTGGAGAAGAACACTCCAGAAATGTTTCCTGATTGATGGCGTCAAAGGCTTTGGTAAGGTCCAAGAAGGCTATATATAGCAGTTAAAATCATGTCCAGTGTGCCCCTCTGAAAGCCACACTGAGACTGCGGGAGGATTTCCACAGTCACTGTGAGGAGACAGATGAAAATAAACTTGGCAATGTTTTCCAATTGTCAGGATCAGGGGTATTCCCCTGTAGTTATCACAGTCTGACATATTCCCATTTTTGAAAATACTCACGGTTTTGGCATCTGGAAACTCTCCTGGGATGCTCTCCTCCTTCCAGACAAGGCAGCTGCACTGCGAGCTCAGTGCCCCTACACTTCAATGCCTCAGGGGAATATAATTTGCACATGTAGCCTTATTCTTAAGCTGGAGGACAGCCTTCTCTGTTTCATCCAAAATTGGATATTGTTGAACTCCTTGTGTGTAGTGTGCTGCAGGATGCAATTCAAGAATTTACACATGTACAGTACATGACACTGTTCTAGACTTCATAGAGACGGCTCCTCATTTATAGTAGAACCCCTGTACACCTGCCAGTCAGGGCTCCCTGATTATATCAGGTGAACAGCCCCAAACTGGGAAATTATTTTCAATTAGGTTCACTGGCCGATCCCATTCCAATCATTACCTACATCTAGCTCTATGTCCTGGGACACAGGCCTTTTTTTCCTGTAGCATCTCCTGAGGCATTTTCCCACTTGTTCCACTTCCTCAGACTCTTGCTAAGTCAATGCCAGCATGTGCTGGACTGTGGCCCACTTCTTGCATCTCAGAAAAAAAATTATCTTCTCCCGGAGGTGGTAATGGCATCATGGCTCCAATATCTGCCATAAGCGTCTAGCACTCAGGTTTCTTCCACACTGGGAGAACAGGGAGAACCCACAGTTTTGGACAGCCTTGCTGGATGTTCTGAGGGGATTGGTACATTTTGCTCCTAGCTGCTTGAGAGGTTACAGCTGTCATGTGATCCCCATATTTGTTCAGGACTGCCTCTCCAACCTAAACATCATACGTCATTGGACCTGTCTTCATGTTGACCATGCCTCTTCCCCATTCCAGGCTGTTCCCATGGTTTCAACAGCAGATTTTATCCCACGAAGTAAACTGCGTCTCACGCAAAGAGGAGTTTTGTGGCCAGTCAGTTCCTGATGCCATTTCTCCCTCCCACAAGTTCTGGTAAGATCACATTTAACGTGTCGTGCAGCCTTCTCTGCATTAGCAACTCTGGTGGAGCTGTCTCTGCAGCTGTGAGAGCACAGTTTCTATAATCGAACAGAAATTGGGACAGCTTGTTATTGAGTGAAGTTGTAGGTTGTTTTCTTAGCCACGCCTTCAATGTTTGGATTGATCTGACCGCTAGACTCTCGGACAATGGATGCAGCTCTCATTCAACTTTAGGAAGTAGTCAAAACTCCCTGCTTCCAAATGAATTCCTGTTATCTGTGACCAAAGTGTTCAATCGTGAGTCGCTCACAACATTTCAATCGTAGTCGCCACAATAGACAAATGTATTTCATGCATATCCAACCACTTTGAATGGGTGTGATCAATGATTAAAAATATTGATCTCACGAATGGACTGGCACATTCGACATGTAACTGAGTCCAGGCTATACCAGGGAAAAAGTGAGGACTGCATTTGCTGGAGATCAGAGTCAAGAGTGTGGTGCTGGAAAAGCACAGCAGATCAGGCTGCATCCGAGAAGCCTGAAACATTGATTCTCCTGCTCCATAGATGTTGCCTGACCAGCTGTGCTTTTCCAGCATCACACTCTCGACTCCAGGCTGTATCGGGCCAGTCCCATGAATATTGTGCACTGCTGATGACAATTTTTGTCCTTGTTTGTACTCTGGGTACTGCCCCACCAACTTGGCTCTATCGGCATCCAATCCTGGCAACCAGACATAACTTCTGGTCAACATGTTCATTTTGGAAATCACAGGATGGTCCTGGGGGAAGTTCAGCCAGTATTTGACAGTGACATTTCCACGGGACAAATATGCTTGCTCCCCACATTGGTATGCTGGTTTCAATGGTCATCTGGTCTCACCAAGTCCAGAATGGATTCAATCCTGTGTCGTGATGACCCTTTCATTTCTAACACTACCAGTCATTTTTGTTTTGCCAGGATGGGATATTTTTCTGTCCATGATCTGATATTGCCAGAGATGAATGAAAGTGTATCGAGAAAGTTTAGAACCAGAAGGGACTCTTCCAGGGGTGGAACCTGCCATGGTGTATCCACCAATGGCTTCAGCCATTAACCACTTGACTGCCAAGATAGTGTTCCAACTTATAATTGCATGCACTCAGAGTAAGAGCTCATCGGTGAATTCAACCTGATGAAAGAAGCCCTGTCCTCTACAGATATCTGTAGCAGGGCTTGTGGTCCATTACTATTCCGTATGTATGCGCAGAAAGATATTGGTAGAAATTTCTCACACGAAAGTTTACTGCCAAACTCCCCTTCCCCATGATATGTTTAGCATTGGCCAAAGCCTGCCAAACATATATTATTGGCCAGTCGTCTCTGCTGAGTCTTCGCTGAGCCAACACTAACCTGATATGTTGTGGAAAGGCTTTGCGTGTCAGCACCACATCTCACTGGGGATTATTCTGTGCTAAAATATGAAACGATGATCGCTGCTTTTTCACTTCCTGAAAGGCTACTTCTTGGCAACGTGACTATTTGCAAAGTTGACCCTTTTTGAATAGGAAATTAAAACTGCTAAGATGGAAACCAGGTCATTAAAGAATTTTCCATAATAATTCACCAGCAAAGGAAAGACTGAATCTCTGATACAGATGTGGGAACTGAGGAATCCTTGGTTGCCCTCAAGTTATCTTTGAATGTGTGTAACACACTCTTGTCGATGCTGTCGCTCAAGGAGGTCATTTGGGGTGCTTGGAACAGATTTTTTTTTACTTTCTAAGGCCTTCGATAAAAATTAAATTATCTTTATTGATCTTGCCAGTTGTTCGCCCATCATTCAGCTAAATTGCAACCTGATAAATCGTAAAATATTCTCCATCGTTCACTGGAAAATTTCAGGGGCTGGAGATACCCCCAAGTAAAGGCAGTCCAATATCTTGGTTTCACCCTTTATGGGTATTAATTGTAGCATATTTATGGGAAGCATCATTGAATCACATGGCACATTCACATGGTTCATATCCACATGACCTAACATTAACTGAGTAAGTATTGCCGTGTTCCTCAAACCAAAGCACAACATTTTGGATTTATCAAAATTAAACTCCACCTGACACTCCTCACAAACCATGCATCTGAGGTTCTCATCCAAATCCTTTACATAAATAACAAATGGCATTGGACCCAGCACCAATTCCTGTATTCATCACAGGCCTCCAGTCTGAAAAAAAAACAAATCTTACGGCGTGCATCAGAAACTCCCAGAACAGGCATAGCACTGGGGTATACACTCTGCTCTTTCAAAACAAGAACTAAAGCTGCTTTCACTTTGTTACAAATAAAGACACTATTAATCTGGGGAAAGAGAGAGAAATAAATAATCAAAAATTGGCGCTCCCTGGACTCTGTTCCCGCCCAAGCACTTGTGGGCAGGGATTATAGGGGACAATGTAAAAACAAAGTCAAGCAAACCAAAGAAAACAAATAAATGAACAGGTCTGTGGAGGAATCATCTAGACTCGAAATCTCAGCTTTGCTCTCTCTCATGGATGCCGTCTGGCCTGCTGTGATCTCCAGAATTTCTGGCTTTCAACTAAATAAATAAATCATCTCTGCTTTGACGCTAATGAACACTCCTGGGAACGGAACGACAATGTTTAAAATCCAGAGAAAGTACACATGTTTATTTGAATTAAAAACAATTTACCATTGACATCCATCAAGAGTTTCTGGGACAGTGACAGTGGAGGATTAAACTAAAAGCCCCCTTGGCTCAAAATTGCATAGCTTGTCAAAAGTAGGATCTTGCAGTGAGGTAGGTTCTGAACAGTGTTGAAGTGATGACACAGCCCTGTTTGACACTGATTCAAAGGGGTACTGGATAGGTGTTGAAACTATTCATCATGATGATGACATGCATGTTGTTGAGGACCAGGGAAAGGATGGTTACCACCTTCAGGGTGCAACTTAAGCGGAGAAGAACCGTTCACAAATGCTTCAGGATTGATGGTGTCAAAAGCCTTTGAAAGGTCCAGGAAGTCTATATGCAGCAGTGAAAATCATGTCCACTGTTCTCCTCTAGAACCAAAAGCCACACTGAGTGCCTGGAAGGAGTTCCTCAGGCACTGGGTTGAGGCAGTTGAAAAGAACCTTGGCGATGAGTTTTCCATAGGTCAACATCAAGGGTATTCCCCTGTAGTTACCACTGTCTGACATGTTCCGTTTTTTGAAAATACTCACGACTATAGCATCTGGGAGCTCTCCTGGGATACTTTCCTCCTTCCAGATAAGGGCACACAGCTACACTGGGAGGTCAGTGTCTCCGCACTTCAATGACTCAGGGGGAATTCCATTTGCACTTGCAGCCTTGTTCTTAAGCTGGAGGACAGCCTTCTCTGTTTCATTCAATGCTGGAGTATTGTTGAGCTCCTTGTGTGTAATATGCTACAATATACACTTCAAGAATTTATACATGCACAGTAGATGACACTGACCTAGACTTCATAGAGGCAGCTGCTCGAGTAAAGGAGAACCACTGACATGCTTGCCAGTCAGGACTCCATAATTGGACCATGTGAACAGCATCAAGCTGGGAAACTGAGGTTCACTGGCCGACTGCATTCCAATCATTACCTCATTCCCCATGTAAGTAATGGGACAAAGGCCCATTCTTTTTCTTGTAGCCTCTTGTGAGGCATTTTCCCCTCAGTCGACTTCCTAAAACTCAGATTTGGCTTGGCTTGTGCCGACGTGTGCTGGACAGTGGCCCACCTCTTGCTTCTCAGAAAATAATTATCTTCTTCCGTAAATGGCAATGGCATCAAGGCTACAATATCTACTGTATGCATCTCACCCTCAGAGGTTTCTTCAAAACTGGGATGACAGGGAGAACTCACAGGTTCAGACAGCCTTACCGTTTGATCTGAGATGCTGAGTATGTTTTGCTCCTGGCTACCTGCGAGGTTACCTGCGAGGTTACAGCTATCTTGTGATCCTCACATTTGTTCAGGACGCCCCTCTGACCCAAACACTGCCCATCATGAGACCTGCCTTCACTTCGACCATGCCTGTTACCCATGCAGGGCTGTTCCCATGCTTTCAACAGCAGATTTTGTCCCAGTAAATAAAATGCCACTTGCACAAAGAGGAGTTTTATGGCCGACATTGGTGTTCCTGATGCCGATTTCCCGTCCTCACAATGTTTGGAAAGATCAGATATAACTTGGTGTGGAGCCTTCTGCGCATTAGCAACTCTGCTGGAGCTGTCCCTACAGTTGCGTGAGTGCTGTTTCTGTAATCAAACAGAAACTGGGACAGTTTGCTATCGTGTGAAGTTGTAGGCTGTTTTCTTAGCTTTGCCTTCAATGTTTCGACTCTTCTTTCCGACAGACTATTGGCCAACGGATGCGGCTGTCATTACATGCTGAATACCATTTAACCTTATGAAATACTCAAAACTCACTGCTGGCAAATGAATGCCTGATATTGGTGACCAACATGTCCAGATCTGAGATGCTGACAACTTTTTAATCATTGCCCACACATTTGATAAATGAGCTTCATGCATATCCAACCAATTTGAATGGGTGTGCATGATGATTAAAAAGTATCGATACCACAAATGGACTGACACATTCAACGTGTTAACTGAGTCCAATCTAAAACTGGCCAGGCCCATGAATATTGTGCACTGCTGGTGTCAAGTATTGCCTTTGTTTGCACTCTGGGCACTGTTTCACCAACATGGCTGTGTCAGCCAATCCTAGCTACGCGACATAACTTTTTGTCAACATCTTCATTTTGGAAATCACAGAATGTCCCTGGTGGAGTTCAGCCAGTATCTGACAGTGACGTTTGCTTTGGTAAAAGAACACTTGCTCCCCATATTAGTATACTGTCTTCAAAGATCTCATCAGATCCAGAATGGATCCAATCCTGATTGTGATGGCCCTTTTGCTTCCAATACTAACAGTCAATTTTGTTTCACCAGAATGGGATCTTTTCCTATCCACAGTCTGATTGTCAGAGATGATCAAAAGGGTGTCCAGAAAGTTTACAGCCAGAACAGACTCTTCCAGGGTGGAACCTGCCATGGTGTATTGATCATTGGGAGTTGGCTTCAGCAATTAACTACTTGACCAGCCTGATGGTGTTCCAATTTGTAATAGTTTGCACTCAGAATATGAGCTGACTGCTCAATTTCATCTGAAGCTATAAGTGGGATAGCCCTGTCCTATTCAAAAAGCCATATCAAGGCTTTGTGGCCCATTACCATGTCATATTTATGTGCAGAAAGGTGTTGCTTGATTTTTTTCATAGAAAAGTTTTCCACCAAACTTTCTTTTTCTGTGAAATATCTTGATTCAGCATCAGTCAAATTCTGGCAAGCATATACTGCCGGGAAATCCTCTCTGCTGAGCCATCGGTGAGCCAACAATAACCTGATACAGTCAGAGGAGGCCTTGCATTGCAGCACCACACCTCACTGGGGACTATTCTGTGCCAAAACATTAAATGCTGACAGATGTTTTTCTACTTCCTGAAAGGCTACTTCATGGCAACGTGACTATTTGCAAAGCTGACCCTTTCTGAATAGCAAATCTAAGCTGCCAAGATGGAGATCAGGTCATTAAACAATTTTCTGTAATAATTCACCATCCGAAGGAAAGATTGAACATCCAATACACTTGTGGGAGCCGAGGATCTTTTGGTCGTTATTGCTTTATTTTTGAATGTGTGTAACCCGCGCTTGTCAATGCGGTAGCTCAAGGAGGTCACTGGGGTAACCTTGAAACACTCAGCTTTTCCTTCATAAGATCTTGGAAAAACATTCACTGCATTTTAAAAAAATCTTCCCCACTATGAGCACATCATTTAGATAAATAGCAACCTGGGGTAGACCTTGTAAAATATTCTCCGTCATTCACTGGAAAGTTTCACCGACTGATGATACCCCCTAAAAAGGCATTTAGGTAAATTGATTCCACTCCTTATGGGTATTAATTTTAGCATATTTATGGGAATCCTCACTGAATCACAATGGCAAGTTCGCATGGCTTCGTGACAGACAGCTTCTGTGCAGTTTTACGTACAAGTCCTCGACGCAGTGGAGCAGTTACTTATCTGGCTTCAAATATTTACCAAAATGCAACACTTTACATTTATTAAAATTAAACTCCATCTGCCACTCCTTACAAGCCATGTTTCTATATTCTCATCCAACTCTGTTATATAAGTGACAAATTGCATTGGAACCATCACCGATCCCTGTATTCGTCAAAGGCCTCCAGCCTGAAAAACAACCCTCCACTCTTTTAAAACCAAAGGGGTAAATGGAGAAAGCCAAGATCGCCCAACACTGCTTGCCTTCAAGCACTCCCACAACAGGTGCAGCACCTGGAGAAACACTCTGTTCTTTCAAAACAGAAATTCAAACTGTTTTGACTTTGTTAAACAAAAAAGACACCATTCCTTTGGGGAAAGATAATAAGAAATAAACAATCAAAAAATGGCTCTCCCTGGACTCCATCCCCATCAATCACTCATAGGCAGGAACCACAGTAGAGCAAAATAAAAATAAACTCAAGCAAATCAAAGAAAACAAATAATAAATGAACAGCACTGATGAGAATTCATTGTGGCTTGAAATCTTACCTTGCTCTCTCTCGGGTGCTGTCTGATTGGCTGAGATCTCCAGCATTTGTTCCTTTCAACTAAATAAAAACACTCCCTTTTGCTCAGATGCTATGAAACATTCCTGAGAAAGGTACAACAATGGTTTAAAATACAGAGGAAGCACACCTGCTCATTTCAACAAAAAGTAACTTACCCCCACACCGATTCTCATCAAGAGGTTCAGGAACAGCAGCAGTGCAGGACTTCAATACAAGCCTCCTTGGCTCAAAAGTGTGCAGCTTGTCTGCCGTGAGGTAGAATCAGAAGTGTTGAGGTGATGACACAGCCCTGCTCAAAACCCATTTAAATGTGGAATGAGTAGGTGTTGAAGCTGTTTGTCATTGTGATAACTTACACATTGTTGTGGATCAGTCAAAGGATGATGACAAACTTCAAGTTGCAATTGAAGTGGAGAAGAACGCATTACAAATGCTCCCCGATTGGTCGTGTCAAAAGCCTTTCTGAGATTCAAGGGGGTCATATATAACTGTGAAAACCATGCCCATTATGTCCATTTGTGACAACATGCCACACTGAGACGCCGGGAGGAGTCCCTCAGCCACAGTCAGGAGACAGTTGAAAAGGAACTTGACGATTGGTTTGCCAGTGCTTGACTTCAGGGATACTCCCCTATCATTTCACAGTCTGACAAGATTAGATTAGATTAGATTACTTACTGTGTGGAAACAGGCCCTTCGGCCCAACAAGTCCACACCGCCCCGCCGAAGCGCGACCCACCAATACCCCTAACACTACGGGCAATTTAGCATGACCAATTCACCTAACCTGCACATCTTTGGACTGTGGGAGGAAACCGGAGCACCCGGAGGAAACCCACGCAGGCACGGGGAGAACGTGCAAACTCCACACAGTCAGTCGCCTGAGGCGGGTATTGAACCCGGGTCTCTGGCTGTGAAGCAGCAGTGCTAACCACTGTGCCATCGTGCCGCCCACGGTTCCCTTTTTTGTAAAAACTCATGACTTTGGCATCTGGGAGCTCTCCTGGGATGCTCTCCTCTTTCCAGATAAGGCAGACAAGGGCATGAAATTGTGTTGGGAACTTAGTGCCTCCACGCTTCAGTGCCTCAGTGGGACTACCATTTGCACCTGCATCCTTGTTCTTGAGCTGACACCTATATCCTTGTTCTTGAGCTGGAGGACAGCCCTGTTGTGTCCAGGGCCTGGCCATTGCTGAGCTCCTTGTGTGTAATATCCTGTGGGATCCATTTAAGAATTTAAACATACAGAGTACATGACACTGACTTAGCTTTCATAGACAGGGCTCCTTGAATGAGCAGGACTCCTGCCGGTGAGGACTCCTGGACTGGACCAGGTTAAAAGTCCCAACTTCAGAAATTATTTTCAATAAGGATTATTCGCCGACTGCATTTCAATCGCTACCTCCCTCCCCAATTATTTCCTAGTACAAAAGCCCATTCTCTTACCTGTAGCACCACTTGGATCATTTTCCCACTAGGTCCACATCCTCAGATTATGGCTTGGATACTGCCAGCATGTGAAGGACTGTGGCCCACCACTTGCATCTCAGAAGAAATTTATCTTCTTTCACAGGTAGTAATGGGGTCAACACTGCAACATCTGCCGTGCCAATCTCACCCTCAGAAGCTTCTTTCCCACTGGGAGGATGTGGAGAACCCACAGGTGCAAACAGCCTTGCCAGATGTTCTGAGGGGCGGGTATGTTTTGCTCCTGGCCACTTGCGAGGTTACAGCTATCATGTGATCTTCACGTTTGTTCAGGACCTCATGTCTGACCCAAGCATTGTACAGTCTTGCCCTGTTCCTCTGACAAAAATGCAACACTTTGCATTTATCAAAATTAAACTCCATTTGCCACTCCTTGTTTCCTATATTCTCATCCAAACCATTACATAAATGACAAATGGCATTGGACCCTGCACCAATCCTTGTCTTCATCATAATATAGTCTGCAAAACAATGCCCCACTCTTTTAAAATCAAAGGCAGAAATGGAATAAACCAAGATCCCCTGATATTGCCTGCATCATACACTCCTCCAAAAGGCACACCAAAGGGAGAAATACTTTGAACTTTCAAAACAGGAACTAAAGCGGCTTTCACTTTGATTATTTCTTTCTTTCCTTCCCCAGACTAATAGTGTCTCTTTTGTTTAACAATCAAAAGTTGGCTCTCCCTGGACTCTGTCCCCACCAACCACTCATGGACAGGGTCTCCAGGGGAGCTAAATAAAATACTCAAGCAAATCAAAGCAAACAAACAATACATGTACAGCTCTGATGAGGAGTCATCTAGAAATGAAATCTTAGCTTGCTCTCTCTCATGGATGCTGTCTGACCTGCTGTGATCGACAGCATTTGTTCTTTTCAACACAATACATCTCTGTTCTGTTACTATTGAACACTACTGGGAAAGAAAGAACAATGGTTTAAAATTCAGAGAAAGTACAACTGCTCATTTCAACTAAAAATATGTTCACACCAATCCCCATTAAGAACTTCTGGGACAGTGACAGTGCAGAACTAAAATAAACGCTGCCTTGCCTTACACGTCATTGTGGACCAGGCGAAGGATGGTGACAAACTTCTTGGTGCAACTAAATGCGGAGGAGAACACTCCACAAATGCTTCCCAATTGATGGGGTCAACGGCCTTTGCAAGGTCCAAGAAGGCCATGTGCAGCAGTGAAAATCATGCCAATTGTTCCCCTCTATGGCAGTAAGCTACACAGACTCCAGGAGGAGTTCCTCAGCCACAGGGAGGACACTGTTGGAAGGACTTTGGTGACGAGTTTTCCAATCGTCAATATCAGGGATATTCCCCTATGGTTACCACAGTCTGAGAAGTTGCCTTTTTTCCAGATATTATGATTGTGGCATCTCGGACCTCTCCTGGGATGCACTTCTCCTTCCAGATGAGTCAGATAAGGGCATTCATCTGTAGTGGGAGCTCAGTGCCTCACACATCATTGCCTCAGGGGGAATACCATTTGTACCGTAGGTTTCTTCTTCATCTGGTGGTTGGCTGTCTCTATTTCCTCCAAGACTTGGGTATTGCTGAGTCCTCATGTGTAATATGCTGGGTGATCCAATTCAACCATTAACACGTGCACACTACATGACACTTAACCTCGCGTTTCAAGTGAGCAGAACACCTAACACATCCGTCAATCTAGATACCCTGATTGGGGCTGATAAACTGGTCCAGTCTGGAAAATCATATTTAGTGAGGTCCAGCTGCTGACATCATTCCAATCACTAATTCCTCCTCATCGCTTTCCTTACACATGGGCCCATTCTGTTTGCAGTAGCCTCTGCTGGGGTATACCCGCACCAGATTTGGTTCCATGGACTCTGGCTTGGATACTGCTGGCATGTTCTGGACTGCAGCCCGCCTCTTGCCGATGGAGCGTTTCAACAGGAATTCATCTTTTTATGCAGGTGGTAATGGCACCAAGGCTGCGACATCTGCCATGTCCATTGCGCCCTCAGAGGCTTCTGGGAGATTGGGAAGACAGGGAGAACCCATAGGTTCTGACAGCCCACCCAGATGTTCCGAGTGGCTGGGTATGTTTGGCTCCTGCCTCACTTTGCATGTTACAGCTATCAGATGATACAAACACTTATTCAAGACTGTCTCTCCGCCTTGAGCAGTGTACGTCATAGGAGCTGTCCTAACTTCCACCATGCCTCTGACCCATGCATAGCCAATCCTATGGGTTTAACAGCAAATTCTGTCTCCTGAACAGCTTGTCTCACATAGAAAACTCTTTTGGCCAGTATTGGCGTTCATGATGCCTTTTCACTCACCCCACAAGGTCCAGGATATCAGATTTAACCTGGTGTGGAGTCTCTCCGCACTAGCAATTCTGCAGTTCCTGTATTTGCTGGTTCTGTAATCAAACAGAAATTGGGACATTTGATATTGAGTAAAGTTGTAGTCTGTATCTTTAACCTTCTTTCAATGTTCGGATTGCACTTTACAGCAGACTGTTGGACAACAGCTGACCAGACATGCTGAACATCAATCCACATGAGGAAATACACAAGACTCTCTCTTGGTAAATGATTGCCTGTTACCTGTGACCAGCACATCCAGTGTCCGTGTATTGTAAAAGATGCTCACAAATTTTCAATTGTCGTCCCCACATTTGACAAATGCACTTTATGCACATCCAACCACTTTGGGTATGCACACAATGAGTAAACGCATAAACACCATGAAAGGCCTGGCACAGTCGATGTGTAATTGAGCCCAGATATTACCTGGCCCGAGCCATCAATGTGGCGCAGCTGCTGGCAGAAATGTTTGTCTTTGTTAGCACTCTAGACATTGACACACTAATATGGTTGTGTTGGCATCTAATCCCAGTCACCAGACATAATATCTCATCAACATCTTCATTTTGGGAAGCCCAGGATGGCATTGGTGGAGTCCAGCCAGTATCTGACAGTGACCTTTGCTTGTGACAAACACACTTGCTCCCCATATTATTATGCTGTCCTCAATGGTCATCTGGCCTCGCCAGGTCCAGTGATGACACTTTCTTTCCCAAAACCACCAGCTGTTTTCTGATTCGCCAGGACTGGATATCTTTGCATCGACAGTCAGATATTATCAGAGATTATGGGAAGTGTGTCCATAAAGTTTAAAACCAGACGGACTTTTTCAATGGTGGCACCCACCATGGTGTATCCACCATTGGCTTCAGGCATCTGCATTTACCACTTGATTACCCAGTGTTCCGAGTTGTAATGCAGTCAGCATGACAGCCCACTGCTGAATTTGACTGAACTCATGGTGTGATGGCCCGGTCATCTTTAGGTAGCCCAAGCGGGGCTGTGTGATCCACTTCCACTTTAAACTGATGTCCGCAAAGTTATTGGTGAACTTCCTCACACAAAAGATTACCGCCAAACCTTTCTTCTCTGTTTGGATATTTATTCATTCGTCGTTATTCAAAGTCTGAAAAGCACGTAATATCTCTGCTGAGCCGCCAGTGAGCCAACAGTGTCCTGAAACTGCATCGGGAGGCATTGCATGTCAGCACCACATCTCCCTGAGGATCATTGTGTGCCAACATCATCAATAATATCTGCTGTCTCACTTCCCTAAAGACTACTTCAGGGTGAAGCAACCATTTGCAATGCTGATCCTTTCTGAGTATAAAATCCAGGCTGCCAAGTTGGAGGCCAGGTCATTCCAGAAGCTTTGTAATATTTAACAAACTCAAGGATAGACCAAACCTCTGGTACCGTCATGGGAGCTGGGGCATCCTGGATTGACCTCACTTAATCTTCCAACGTGTTTAACACGGTCTTTTTGACGCTGTAGCACAACGAGGTCACTTGGGTGCCTTGGAAGACACAATTTTCCTTCCTCAGGCCTTGGAGAAACATTTAAACACTGCACCCAATCTCTCAAAATGCTCTTCCCAGTTATTAGCACATCATCAGACACACAGTGTCCTGAGGCAAACCTTGTGATATGTTCTCCATTATTCATTGGACATTTTCACAAGCTGATGGGAGCTCAGTACCTCTGCACTTCAATTTCTCAGAGGGAATACCATTTGCACCCACACCTTTGTTCTGAAGGACAGCCTTCTGTGTTTCCATCCAGGATTGGGTAGAACATAGTACAATATATTGCAGAACAGGCCCTTCACATTCGCTGTTGTGCCAACCTGTGAACTAATCTAAGCCCATCCACCGTACACTATCCCATCATTATCCATGTAGTTATCCAAGGATTGGTTAAATCTCCCTAATGTGGTTGAGTTAACAACATTGGCAGGCAAGACATTCCACACCCTGACCACACTCCGAGTAAAGAACCTGCCTCTGACATCTGTCTTAAATCTATCACCCATCAATTTGTAGCTAAGCCCCCTCGTACAAACTGGCTTTCACTGTCTACCCTGTCTAATCCTTTGATTATCTTGTAAGTCACCATCAAATCCCCTCTTAGCCTTTCTCTCTCTAATGAGAATAGCCTTTCCTCATCCGACCTTCTCTCGAGAGCAGGTAATATCCTGGTAAATCTCCTCTACCCTTCATGTAATCGGGTGACCAGAACTGCACACAATATTCCAAATGCAGCCGGACTAGCATTTTGTATAGTTGCATCATGACATTATGGCTCCGGGTGTCAATCCTTCTACCAATAAAACCTAACAAACCAAAACCTGGATGGCAACTTTCAGGCATACTCTGGGCATGTACTGGACTATGGCCCATCTCTTGCTTCTCAGAAAAAAATTATTTTCTTCCACAGGTGGTAATGGCGTCAAGGCTGCAACATCTGTCATGTGCACCTCACCCTCAGATTTTTCTTCCACACTGGGAGGATGGAGAGAATCCACAGGTTTGTACAGCCTTACCAGATGTTCTGAGCAGCTGCGTACAACTTTTGCTCATGGCCACTTGCGAGGTTACAGCTATCATGTGATCCTCACATTTGTTCAGGAACGACTTTCTGTCCCAAACATTGAACGTCATGGAACCTGTTCTCACTTCGACCATGACACTTCCCTATACAGGGCCCTCCCCACAAGGTCCGGGATATCAGCTTTAACCTGTGTGGAGTCTTCTCCACATTAGCAACTCTGCTAGTGCTGCCCCTTCAGTTGTGTGAGAGCGGTCTCTAAAATCAAACAGAAACTGGGCAGTTTGGTATCCAGAGAACCTTAACCCTGTCTTCAATGTTTGGAATGTTCATTCCACCAAACTACCAGAAAATGGACGCAACACTTGTATGCCGAATGCCATTCAGCTTCAGGAAATACTGAAAACTCCCTGCTGGCAAATGAATGCCTGTTATCTGTGACCAACGCGACAGATGCCAGACGCTGACAAGTTTTCAATCTTAGCTCTCACATTTGCCAATTGAACTTTGTGAACCACTTTGAATGGGCATACACAATGACTAAAGCTTTCGATCTCACAAACGAACTGGCACATTCGAAATGTGACTGAGTCCAGGCTATATCTGGCCAGTCCCATGAATATGGCACACTGCTGGAGACAATTCTTCTCCTTGTTGGCACTTGAGGTACTGCCCCACCAACATGGCTGTGATGGCATCCAATATTGCCCACCGGACACAAAGTCTCATCATTTTCGAAATCACTGGATAACCCTGGTAGACCCCAGCCAGAATCTGACAGTGGCCTTTGCTTAGGACAAACACATTTTTTTGACATAATATTATCCAGACCTCAATGGTCATCTGATCTCGCCGGTTTCAGAAACGATACGATCCCGCTTCTGATTACTCTTTCGTTTCAACACAACCTGCTGCTCTTGTTTCGCCAGGATGAGATCATATTGTATCATGGTCTGATATTGTTGGAGATAACTGGAAGGGGTTCCAGAAGGTTTCAAACCAAAACAGACTCTTCTGGTGGTGACACCTGTCATGGTGCATCCATCATTGGGAGCTGGCTTCAGCCATTAACCACTTGACCACCCGGATGGTGTTCCAACTTGTAATTGCATGCACTGAGAATAAGAGCTCATCATTGAATTCGACCTGAAGCTAGAAGTGGGATGACCCTGTCCTCTTCAGGTAGCCCTATCAAGGGTTGGTTGTCCATTATCATTTCGAATTTATGTGAGAAATGTATTGGTTGAACTTTTACACCACAAAAACTTCCCACCAAACTTTCCTTCTCTACCTCAATGTATCTTCATTTGGCATCAGCTAAAGACTGGGAAGCATATACTATTGGGCAGACCTCTCTGCTGAGCCATCGGTGAGCCAACAG
The DNA here is from genome assembly GCF_037043375.1 of Chiloscyllium plagiosum. NCBI lineage: Eukaryota > Metazoa > Chordata > Chondrichthyes > Orectolobiformes > Hemiscylliidae > Chiloscyllium > Chiloscyllium plagiosum. The sequence continues at coordinate 22,990,416 of NW_028270139.1, forward strand.
CAACCATATGGGGAGGCTTCGCATGGCAGTGCCACATCTCACTGGGGATTATTTTGTTCCTAGACATGAAACGACGATAGCTGCTTTTTCACTTCCCTAAAGGCTACTTCTGGGCGATGCGACTATTTGTAATGCTATCCTTTTCTGAACAGCAAATCTAAGCTGCCAAAACGCTCATTTCAGAAGTTTTCATAATAATTCACTTACCCAAGGAAAAACAAAAACTTTGAAGCTGATGTGGGGACCAAGGAACCCTTGGTTGCCTTCACATTATTTTTGAATGCGCATGACCCACTCTTGTCGATGCTGTAGTTCAAACAGATCACTTGGGGTATCTTGGAACACCCATTTTTCCAGCCTCAGGCCTGGAAGAAACATTAAATGCTCTTTATTGATCTTCCCAATTATTAGCACATCATTTAGATAAATAGCGACTTGGGTAGACCTTGTAAAATGTTCTCCCCCATTCCCTGGAACATTTCACCGGCTGATGATAGCTCAAAAGAAAGGCAGTCAAGAATACTGGTTCCACCGATTATGAGTATTAATTGTAGCATATATAAGGGAATCCTCATTGAATCACAACGGCACATTTGCATGTCTCACATCCAGATCCATGACGAACAGATCCCTGCAGTTTTGCATACAAGTTCTCGATGCGATGGATCAGTTATGTATCTGGCTTCAAAAATTGGTTCATCATTTCCATAAAACCTCCACAAATGCAAATTGACCAATAATGGATACAAACAGTGCTGCCCGAAGGCAAACTATACCTGGTTTGATGAACACACGGCTATCCTGGCTCTTGATTTGTGTCTCTACTTTTGCACACAAGGCAAGTGGCACTAATGGTGTGGACCTGTTGTGCCTTATGGCCTGCTTCTGCACTGTAGAGGTTCAGTCAACCCTTAGGATGCTCTGTTGAACAACTCTACACAAACTCAACTCCTGCATAATTCTTGCCCTGTTCAATGCAACACTTTGTATTGATCAATATTAAACACCACCTACCACTCCTCACAAACCATGCACCTGAGATGCTCATACAAATACTTCACATAAATGATAAATGGCATTGGACCCAGCAAAAATTCCTGTATTCGTCACAGGCCTCCAGTCTGAAAAACAACCCTCACTGCATGCATCAGAAACTCCCACAACATGCACAGCACCATGACATAAACTCTGCTCTTTCAAAACAAAAACTACAGCTGCTTTCACTTTATGAAACATGAAAGATGGTATTACTCTGCAGCAAGACAAAAAGAAAGAAACAATCTCAAACTGGCTCTCCCTGGAATCTGTTCCCAGAATCTGTAGGCAGATGTTACTGGGGGACCAACATAAAAATAAACTCAAGCAAATCAAATGAAACAATAAATGAATACCTCTGATGAGGAGTTACCCAGACATTGTGGGCGGCACGATGACACAGTGGTTAGCACTGCTGCCTCACAGCGCCAGAGACCTGGGTTCAATTCCCGACTCAGGCGACTGACTGTGTGGAGTTTGCACATTCTCCCCGTGTCTGCGTGGGTTTCCTCCGGGTGCTCCGGTTTCCTCCCACAATCCAAAAATGTGCGGGTCAGGTGAATTGGCCATGCTAAATTGCCCATAGTGTTAGGTTAAAGGGGTAAATGTAGGGGTATGGGTGGGTTGCGCTTCGGCGGGTCAGTGTGGACTTGTTGGGCCGAAGGGCCTGTTTCCACACTGTAAGTAATCTAATCTAATCTAAATTTTAGCTTGTTCTCTCTCAGGGATGCTGTCTGACCTGCTGTGACTTCCAGCATTTGTTCCTTTTAACTAAACACATAATCTTCTCTGTTCTGTCGCTTTTGAAAACTCCTGGGAAAGGAACAACGGTTTAAAATCCAGAGGAGATACACCTGCTCATTTCAACTAAAAATAACTTACTGGTCACACATATCCCCATCAAGAGCTTCTGGGACAGCAACAGTGCAGGAGTAAACTAAAAGCCCTCTTGGCTCAAAATTGAGGTTGGCACTGAGATAAGGTGGGGGAAAGGGAAATGAGGAAGCTGGAGAAATCTGCATTGTGGTTGGAGGGTTCCTAGGTGGAAGATGCGGCGCTCTTCCTCCAGACATCATGTTGCCATGGTCTGGCGATGGAGGAGGCCAAGGACCTGCATGTCCTTGACGGAGTGGGAGGGGGAGTTAAAGTGTTCAGCCACAGGGCGGTTGGGTTGGTTGGTGCGGGTGTCCCAGAGGTGATCTCTGAAACGTTCCACAAGTAGGCAGCCTATCTCCCCAATCTAGAAGAGGCCACACTGGGTGCAGCGGATGCAGTAAATGATGTGTGTGGAGGTGGAGGTGCAGGTGAATTTGTGACAGATATGGAAGGATTCCTTGGGGCCTTGGAGGGAAGTGAGGGGGGAGGTGTAGGCGCTTGTTTTGCATTTCTTGCGATTGCAGGGAAGGTGCCAGGAGTGGAGGTTGGTGTGGATCTGACAAGGGAGTCACGGAGGGAGTGGTCTTTCCGGAATGCTGATAGGGGAGGGGAGGGAAATATATCCTTGGTGGTGGGGTCTGTTTGGAAGTGGTGGAAATGATGAAGGATGATACGATGGATCTGGAGGTTGGTGGGGTGGTAGGTGAGGACCAGTGGGGTTCTGTCCTGGTGGCAATTGGGGGGCGGGGTTCAAGGGCAGAGGATTGGGAAGTGGAGGAGATGCAGTGGAGAGCATTGTCAACCACGTCTGAGGGGAAATTGCAGTCTTTGAAGAAGGAGGCCATCTGGGTTGTTCAGTATTGGAATTGGTCCTCTTGGGAGCAGATGCGGAGGAGGCGAAGGAATTGGGAATATGGGATGGCGTTTTTACAGGGGGCAGGGTGGGAGGAGGTGTAATCTAGGTAGTTGTGGGAGTCGGTCGGTTTATAGTAAATGTCCGTGTTGAGTTGGTCACCCGAGATAGAAATGGAGAGGTCTAGGAAGGGGAGGGAGGAGTCTGAGACGGTCCAGGTAAATTTGAGGTCAGGGTGGAAGGTGTTAGTAAAGTGGATGAACTGTTCAACCTCCTCGTGGGAGTACGAGGTAGTGCCGATACAGTCATCAATATAGCGGAGGAAAAGGTGGGGGGTGGTGCCAGTGTAGCTGCGGAAGATGGACTGTTCCACATAGCCTATGAAGAGGCAGGCATAGCTGGGGCCATTGCAGGCCCATGCCGGCATGTTCAGGACTGTGGCCCACCTCTGGCATCTCAGGACAAAATTATCTTCTTCTGCAGGTTGTATTGGCGTCAAGGCTGCAACATCTGGTGTGTCCATATCACCCTCAGGGGTTTCTTCCACACTAAGGAAGATGGGCTCCTCCATCGCCAGACCATGGCAACACGACGCCTGGAGGAAGAGCGCCTCATCTTTCTCCTAGGAACCCTCCAACCACAAGGGATGAATGCAGATTTCTCCATCTTCCTCATTTCCCCTCCCTCCACCTTATCTCAGTGCCAACCCTCGGACTCAGCACCGCCTTCTTGACCTGCAATCTTCTTCTCGACCTCAACACCTTAACCTCCTTCCACCTATCGCATTCCCAACACCCTCCCCCAAGTCCCTCCTCCCTACCTTTTATCTTGGCACACCTTCCTCATTCCTGAAGAAGGGCTTATGCCTGAAACATCGATTCTCCTGCTCCTTAGATGGTGCCTGACCTGCTGCGCTTTTCCAGCAACACATTTTTCAGCTCTGATCTCCAGCATCTGCAGTCCTCACTTTCTCCTAGAGTTCATAGAGACAGCTCCTTGAGAGAAGCAGAACCCCTGACTGGAGCAGATGAACAACACTAACCTGGGAAATTGTATTCAATGAGGTTCACTGGCTGACTGCGTTCCATTCATTACCTCTATTCCTCCTCTAAGTGCTGGGACAAAGGCCCATTTCTTTTCCTGTAGCATCTTCTCAGGCATTTTCCCAAGCGGTCCACTTCCTCAAACCCTGGCTTGACTAGTGCCGGCATGTTCTGCACAGTGGACCACCTCTGGCATCTCAGGACAAAATTATCTTCTTCTGCAGGTTGTATTGGTGTCAAGGCTGCAACATCTGGTGTGTCTATATAATCCTCAGGGGTTTCTTCCACACTTAGGAGGATGGGGAGAATGCATAGGTTCGGACAACCTTGCTGTAGGTTCTGAGGAGCTGGGTATGTTTTGCTCCTAGCCACTTGTGAAGTTACAGCTATCGTGTGATCCTCACATTTGTTCAGGACTGCCTTTCCTAAACATAAATTGTACGTCATGGGACCTGTCCTCACTTCGACCATGCCTGTTACCCACACAGGGCTGTTCCCATGGTTTCTCTAGCAGATGTTGTCCCATGACGTAAACCGCCTCTCACGCAAAGAATTTTGTGGCCAGCATTGATGATTCATTTGCAGATTTACCCTCCCCACAAAGTTCAGGAAGATCAGATTTAACCTGGTGTGGAGTCTCCTCTGTGTTAGCAATTCTGCTGGAGATGTCTGTGTAGTTGCATGAGCGCTTTTTCTGAAATCAAACAGAAACTAGGACAGTTGATATCCAGTGCTGTTGTAGGCTGTTTTCTTAACCCTACTTCAGTGTTTTGACTGTCCTTTCTGCCAGACTATCGGACAATAGATGCAGCTGTCAGTACATGTTGAATACCATTCGACTTCAGAAAATACTCAAAACTCTCTGCTGGCAAATGGATGTTGTCATCTTTGACTAACAAATACATGCGCCAGATGCTAACAATTTTTCAATTGTAGTACTCATATTTAACAATTCAACTTTATGCATCTCCAAACACTTTGAATGGGCATGCACAATGATTAAAAGTATAGATCCATGAACAGACTGGCACAGATGAAATGTAACTCAGTCCAGGTTATATCTGGCCAGTCCCATGAATATGGTGCCCTGCTGGAAAGGTCCTTGTTGGCATTTGGAGTACTGCCCCACCAACATGGCTGTCGCGGCATCCAGTCCTGGCCACCAGACATAAATTCTTGTCAATATCTTCATTTTGGAAATCACAGGATAACCCCTGGTAGAGTTCAGCCAGTATCTGACAGTGATACTGTTCCCCATGCTTGTTCCCCATATTAGTATGCCATCCTCAATTGTCATCTGGTCTCACCAGGTCCACAAATGATTCAGTCCTGCTTGGGATGACACTTTCATTGCCAACACTACAACTTTTGTTTTGCCAGGTCTGATATTGTGACCAGGAGGGTGTCCAGAATGTTTACAACCAGAATGGCTCTTCCAGTGGTGGCACTTGCCATGGCGTATGCACCATTGGCAGTTGGCTTCAGGCATTTACCACTTGACAGCACAAATGGTGTTCCAACTTGTAATTGCATGTGTTCAGAAGAAGAGTTCACCGCTGAATTCGATCTGAAGCAAGAAGTGGGATAGCCCTGCCTTCTTTAGGTAGCCCTAACAAGGGTTTGTGGTCCATCACTATTTCAAATTTATATAGCAAAAGGTATTGGTTGAAGTTTCTCACACAAAAGGTTCTGAGAAACTTTCCTTCCTTATCTCAACATACCTTCATTGGCATTAGCTAAAGTCTGGAAAGCATAATCTATCAGCAGTCCTTTCTGCTGAGCCATCAATGAGTCAGCAGGAACTTGATACAGGATGGGGAGGCTTTGCATGTCAGCGCCACATCTCACTGGGGATTTTTCTGTGCCAAGACAAAAAACGATGATAGCTGCCTATTCATTTCCCAAAAGGCTACTTCCTAGCAATGTGCTTATTTACAAAGCTGTCCCCTTCTGAATACCAAATCTAAGCTGCTAAGGTGGAGGCCAGGTCATTACAGAATTTTCTATAACAATTCACCAACCCAAGCTACGATGCATATGTGGGAGCTCAGGATCCCTTGGTTGCCTTTTCTACATCTTTAAATGTGTGTAACCCACTCTTGTCGATGCTGTAGCTCAAGGACATCACTTCGGGGTGCCTTGGAACACACATTTCTTCATTTCTAAGGCTTTAGAGAAACATTAAATGCTCTTCATTGATCTTGCCAGATAGTAGCACATCATTCAGATAAAAAGAGAACGGGGTAGATGTTGTAAAATGTTCTCCCTCATTCACTGGAAACCCCAGATGGGTATTAATTGGAGTTTATTTATGGGGATGCTCATTGAATCAGAATGGCACGTTCACATGGCTCATATTCAGCTTTGTGACAGACCTGTCCCCTGCAGTTTTGCATACAATCCTCGATGTGACGGATCAGTTATTTCTCTGGCTTCAAAAAGTGGTTTATCATTCCTTTAAAATCTCCACAAAGGCCCATAATGGGTATGAACAAGTGCTGCTCAGAGAGAAAACTACAGTGGTTTAATGATTGCTTCGCTTTCTTGATTTGTGCTACATTTGCAGGCAATGGAAATGCCACTGGTAGTTCCACTATTGTGCCGAAATGCCTGCTTCCAAACCGTTGAGTTTTTGTCAACTCTGACAACACTCTGCTTAACAACACTCCAAGGGCCCTACCCTGAACGTTGTAAGTCTTGCTCTGTTGCTCTCACCAAAATGCAACACTTTGCATTTATCAAAATTAAACGCATCTGCCACTCTCTAAAAACCATGTTTCCTATATACTCATCCAAATCATTTACAGAAATGACAAATGGCATTAGAACCAGAACTGATCCCTGTATTCGTCACAGGCCTCTAGTCTGAAAAACAACCCTCCATTCGTTTAAAGCCAAAGATGCAAACAGAAAAACCTAAAATCTCCCAACACTGCCTGTATCAGACACTCCCAAAACAATCACAGCACCAGGAGAAAAACTCTGCTCTTTCAAAACAGACATGAAACCTGCTTTCACATTGTTAAACAAAAAAATTACTATTTCTCTGGGTAAAGACAGAAAGAAAGAAATAAACAATCAAACATTTGCTCTCCTGGATTCCGACCCCAGCAAACACTCATGGGAAGGGGCCAGTGGGCCAAAATATAAATAAACTTTAAAAAATCAAAGAAACCAACCAATAAATGAACAATGCTGATGAGGAGTCATCCAGACTCGAAATCCTATATTGCTCTCTCTCATGGATGCTGTCTGACCTGCTGTAATCATCAGCATTTGCTCTTTTCAATCAAATAGTTAAATCCTCTCTGCTTAGTCATGATTGGACACTCCTGGGAAAACAACAACAATGGTTTGAAGTCCAGAGGAAGTACACCTGCTCTTTGCAACTGAAAATAACTCACCACTCACACCAATCCCCATCAAGAGCTTCTGGGACAGCGACAGTGCAGGAAGACAATAAAAGCCCCTTTGGCTCAAAATTGGGCAGCTTGTCAGCACTGAGTGCCTGCAGTGACGTAGATTCAGACCAATGTTCAGGTAATGCCAAAGCTCTGTTTGAAAATGGTTCAAGGAGGGAATGGATAGGTGTTGAAGCCATTTGTAATTACAATGACTTACATGGCATTTTGGACCAGGCGAAGGATGATGACAAACTTGATGGTGCAAATGAAGCCGAGAATAACGTTGCACAAATGATGGTGTCAAAAGCCTTTGTAAGTTCCAAGAAGGTCATTTACAGCAGTGAAAATCATGTCTATTGTGACCCTCTGTCACCAAAAGCTACACTGTGATTCCAGGAGGAATTCCTCAGGCACTGGGAGGAGTCAGTTGAAAAAAGACCTTGGCCGTGAGTTTTCCAATGGGTGACATCAGGGATATTCCCCTGTAGTTACCACAGCCTGACATGTTCGTTTTTTTGAAAATACTCATGATGGTTGCATCTGGGAGCTCCCTGGGACACTCTCCTGCTTCCAGATAAGGCAGAAAAGGGGATGCAGCTGCACTGGGACCTTATTGCTTCCACATATCTATGACTCAGGGGGAATACAAGTTGCAGCTGCAGCCTTGTTCTTAAGCTGGAGGACAGTCTGCTCTGTTTCATCCAACAGTTGGGTATTGCTGAGCTCCTTGTGTTTAATATGCTAAGAGGTGCAATTCAAGAATTTCCACATGAAAAGTCCATGAAACTGACCTAAACTTTACAGAGACAGCTCCTTGAGTGAAGCAAAACCCCTGACACACATGCCAGACAGGAGTTCCTGATTGGACCAGATGACCAGCCCCAACCTGGGAAATTGTATTCTCTGAGGTTCAGTGGCTGACTGCGTTACAATCATTATCTCCATTCCCCTCTAAGTCCTGGGACATAAGTCTATTCCCTTTCCTGTAGCATCTCCGGAGACGTTTTCCCACTAGGTCCACTTCCTCGGAATCTGGCTTGGCTAATGCTAACCGTATAAAGTGCTGTCCAGAAATGCATATACATATACCACTTTACCCTCATCCACCTGTTTGGTCACCTTCTCAAAGAAATCAACAAAGTTTGTGAGGAAGGACCAACCCTTCACATAACCGTGTTGACTGTCCCTAATCAAATCCTAGAAAGGATGCAAAGATTGTACATCATTGGATGTGTCCTCACTTCAACCAAGCTTCTTACTCATGTATATCATGGGAATAGCACATTTTCTCCCATGAAGTAAACTGCATCTGACGCAAAGAGGGGTTTTGTAGCCAGCACTGGAATTCACCCTCTCCACAAGGTCTGGGAAGTTCAGATATAATCTGATGTGGAGGCTTCCCCACACAAGCAACCCTGCTGGCGCTGTCCTTGCAGTTGCATGAGCACTGTTTCTATAATCAAACAGAAACTGGGACAGTGAAGTTGCAGGCTGTTTTCTTAACCTTATCTTCAATGCTTGGACTGTATTTTCCACCACACGATCGGACAATGGGTACAACTCTCATTACATGCCGAATGCCATTCTACCTTTGGAAATACTCAAAAACGCCCTGCTGGTAAATGAATGCCCATTATCTGTTACCAAGGTGTCCAAACAACAGGCTGAAAACTTGTCAATCGTCATCCTCACATTTGGCAAAAGAACTTTATGTACATCGAACCATTTTGAATGAGCATGCACAATGATTAAAAGTGTTGATCCCATGAAAGGGCTGGCACATTCAACATGTGACTGACTCCATGCTGTACCTGGCCAATTCCATCAATATCATGCGCTGCTGGCAACAATTCTTGTCCTTGGTGGCACTTGAGCTACTGCCCCCACAACATTGCTGCATCGGCATCCAATCCTGGCACCCAGACATAACTTCTCATCAACTTCTCCATTTTGGAAATCACAGGATGACCCTGATCATGTTCAGCCAGTATCTGACAGTGAACTTTGCTTGCAACAACACGCTAGCTCCCCATTTCATTATGCCATCTTCAATGGACATCTGCTCTTGCCAGGTCCAAAACTGATACCAGCCAGGTTGTTATGATTATTTCATTACAAATGCCACCAGTTGTGTTCACGTTGCCAGGACAGAATCCTTTTTCCATTCACAGTCTGATATTGTCAGATATGACAGAGGCTGTCCAGAAAGATGAAAACCAGAACAGACTCTTCCAGCAGTGGCACCCGCCATGGTGTATCCATCCTTGGGTGTTGGCTTCAGTCATTAGCCGCTCAATGACATGGATGGTGTTCCACCTTGTAATTGCATGCACTCAGAATTAGAGCTCACTGTTAAATTTGACCTAAAACTAGAAGTGGGACACCCTGTCCTCTTCAGGGAGCCCGAGCAGGGCTTTGTGGTCCATTACTATTTCAAATTTATATGCAGAACGGTATTAGTTGAAACTTCTCATACAACAGATTCCCACCAAACTTTCCTTCTCTATCTGCACGTAACTTCATTCAGCCTGGGAAGCATATACTACTGGACAGTCACCATTGCTGAGCGGGCGGTGAGTCAGCAGTAACCGGATACTGTAAAGGAAGACTTTACATGTCAACACCATATCTCACCGGGGATTATTCTGTGTGATGACTCTAAACGATAGTCGTTGCATTTTCATTTCCTGCAAGGCTGCTTCTTGGTGACATGACTACTTGCAAAGCTGACGCTTTCTGAATAGCAAATTGAAGCTGCCAAGATGGAGGCCAGGTCATTCCATAATTTTGCATAATAATTCACCAATCCAGGAAAGACCGAAGAGCAGATACAGACATGGAGCCAACGTTGCCCACAGTTTATCTTCGAATGTGTGTAACCTGCTCTTGTCCATGCTCAAGGAGGGCATTTGGTGTGCCTTGGAATACTTTTTTTCCTTCCTCAGGCCTTGGAGAAATATTGAATGGATTTTATTGATCTTCCCAGTTATTAGCAATCATTCTGATAAATAGTGAACTGACTAGCCCTTGTAAAATGTTCTCCACTGTTCAGCGGAAAGATTCATTGACTGATCATACCTGAAAACAAAGGCAGTCAAGTATATTGTTTCCATCCCTTACTGGTATCAATTGCAGCATATTTATAGGAATCCTTATTGAATAATAATGGCAGGTTCACATGGCTAAGTTCAAATGCAGGCCTCCTGTAGTTTATCATACACGTCCTCGATGCAATGGATGGATATTTACCTGGCTTCAAAAACTGGCTCACTGTTCCATTAAAATATCCAGAAAGGCAAAGCGATCCAACATAAGGACGACCATTGCTGCTCAAAGGGCAAACCACAATGGTTTGATGATTGCTTTGCTTCCCATGCTCGTGACATGTCCGACATTTGCGCAGATGGCAAATGGCACTGGTTGTGTGGACCTGTTGAGCCAAATGGCCTGATTCCGCACTGTAGAGGTTCTGTGAACCCTGAGGACTCTCTGTTTGACAACATCAACACGCCCTGCCATTAACTGCCACTCCTAACAAACAATGAATCACATATTCTCATCCAAGTCCTTCAGATAAATAACAAACGGTATTGGACTCAGCACCAATTGCTGCATTTGTCACAGACCTGTAGCCTGCATCGGGCACTCCCTGGAACAGGCACAGTACTGGGACATACACTCTTCTCTTTCAAAATAGAAATTAAAGCTGCTTTCACTTTGGAAAACAAACAAAACCTATCCCACTGAGGAAAGGCACAAAGAAATAAGCAATCAAAAACTGGCTCTTCTAGGACTCAGACCCCACCACGGGCAGGGGCCACGGGGTGCCAAAATAAAAATAAACTCAAGTAAATGAAAGAAAACAAAAATGAACAGCTCTGACGAGGAATCATCTAGACACAAAATCTTAGCTTGCTCTCTCTCATGGATGTTATAAGACATGATATAATCTAAAACATTTGTTCTTTTCACCTAAATAAACAACTTGGCGATTAGGTTTCCAATTGTCGATATTAGGGATGTTCCCCTGTAGTTTCACAGGCTGACATGTCCCCCTTTTTTGAAAATACTCATGACCTTGGCATCTGGGATGCTCTCCTCCTTTGAGATAAGGCAGACGAGGGCATGCAGCTGCACTGGCAGCTCAGTGCCTCCGCACTTCAATGCCTCGGGGGTATACTATTTGCACCTGCAGCCTTATTCTTGAGCTGGACAACAGCCGTCTCTGTTTCATCCAAGTCTTGGGTATTCCTGAGCTCTTTGCATGTAACATGCTGTGGTAAGCAATTCAAGAATTTCCAAATGCATTGCACATGACACTGACTGAGCTTTTGTAGAGACAGCTTCTCAAGTGAGCAGAACTACTGATTACCCCTGCTTGTCAGGACTCTCGGATAGGATCAGGTTAAAAGACCTCACCTCAGAAACTATATTCAATGAGGTTCACTTGCTGATGGTATTCCAATCTTTACCTCCCTCCCCATCTAATTCCTGGGACAAAAGCCATTTCTCATTCCTGTACCACTTGTTGAGTCATTTTCCCACTAGGCCCACTTCCTTGGATTATGGCTTCGATACGACCGGCATCTCCAGGACAGTGGCCTATCTCTTGTGTCTCAGAAGAAATTAACCTTCTTCCACAAGTGGCAATGGGGTCAGAGCTGCAACTTCTGCCATGTCCATCTTACCCTGAGAGGTTTGTTCCACACTGGGAGGATGTGGAGAAACCGCAGGTAAAAACAGCCTTGCCTGATGTTCTGAGGGGCTGGGTATGTTTTGCTTCTGGCCACTTGTGAGGTTACAGCTATCATGTGACCCACACATTTGTTCAGAACCACCTGAACGACCCAAGCATTGTGCAGTCTTGCTCTGTTCATCTGACTAAAATGCAACACATTGCATTTATCAAAATTAAGCTCCATCTGCCACTCCATACAAACCGTGTTCCCTATATTCTCATCCAAAACCATTACATAAATGACAAATGGCATTGGACCCTGCACCAATCCCTGTATTCATCACAGTCTTCCAGCCAGCAAAACAGATGCCCACTCATTTAAAACCAAAGGCAGAAATGGAATAAATCAAGGATCCCTTGTATTGCCCGCATCACACACTCCTCGAAAAGGCACTACCAGAAGAAATGCTTTGCTCTTTCAAAACAGAAACCAAAGCTGCTTTCACTTTGTTTATTTCTATCTTTCTTTCCACAGACTAATAGTGACTTTTTTGTTTAACTATCCAATATTGGCTTTCCCTAGACTCTGTCCACTCCAAACACTCATGGGCAGGGTCTACAAGAGGCCTAAATGAAGTTACACTCAAGCAAATCAAAGAAGACAAATAATACATGAACAGCTCTGACGAGGAGTCATCAAGACATGAAAGCTTAACTTGCTGTCTCTCTCTCTCTCTCTCTCTCATGGATGCTGTCTGACATGCTGTGATCTTCAACATTTGTTCGTTTCAACAAAATACATCTCTGTTCTGTTACTATTGAAATTTACTGGGAAAGGAAAGCAATGGTTTAATGGTTTAAAATGCACAACTGCTCATTTCAACTAAAAATAACTTATCCCACACACCGATCCCCATCAAGAGCTTCTGCGACAGCAATACTGTAGCACAAAATTAATGATTGTCAGCAGTGAAGTCTAGCAGTGAGGCAGATTCACTCCCGGGTTAGACCAGGTGAAGGGAGATGACAAACTTAAAAGTGCAACTAAAGTGATAAAGAATGCCCCACAAATAGTATTGAGGAAGTGAAAGGCCTTAGTTAAGTCCAAGTAGGCCACGTAAAAGACATGCCCATTGTGCCTCTCCGTGGCCGAAAGCCACACTGAGTCTCCGGGAGGACATCCTCAGCCACAGGTTGGAGACAGCTGAAAATAACCTTGCCAATGAATTTTCCAATGCTCGACAGAAGGGACATTCCCCTGCAGTTACCACAGTCTGACATTCCCCTTTTGGAAAATACTCACATCTTTGGCATTTGGGAACACTCCTGCAATGCTCTCCTGCTTCCTGGGAACTCAGTGCCTCTGCATTTCAGTGCCTCAGAGGGAATACCATTTGCACCTGCAGCTTTATTCTCCGTTTTATCCAGGATTGGGCATTGCTGATCTTGCATGAAATATGCTGCAGGATCCAATTCAAGAATTTACATGTGCACAGGATATGACACTATCCTCACCTTCATACAGATGGCTCCTTGAGTCAAGCAGAACCCCTGACACACCTGCCAGTCAGGACTCCCCAATTAGACCAGGAGAACAGCACCAATCTGGCAAATCCTATTCAATGAGGTTCACCAATCATTAACTCCATCCCTCGCTAGGTCCTAGGACATAGGACAATTCAGTCTAAAACAGCATTACTTAAAGCATTTTCTCAGTAGGTCGATTTCCTCGGACTCTGGCTGAGATATTGCTGGTATGTGCAGGATTGCGGCCCACCTCTTGCATCTCAGAAAGAAATTATCTTCTTTCGCAGGTGGTAATGGCGTCAAGGCTGCAACATCTGCCGTGTGCATCTCTCTGACCCAAACATTGTACATCATGGGACCTGTCCTCACTTTGACCATGACTCTTCCCTCTACAGGCCATTCTTATGGATGCAACAGCATTTATTTTTTGCAGGTTGTAAAGCGCCTCTTGCACATAGAGGATTTTTGTGGCCGGCGTTGGCTTTCCTGAGGCCGGTTCACCCTCCCCACAAGGTCCGGGATATCAAACATAACGTGGTGTGGAGTCTTCTCCACACTGTCAACTCTGCTGGAGCTACCCCTGCAGTTGTCTGAGCGCTATTTCTAAAATCAAACAGAAACTGGGACAGACTGGTATCCTGTGAAGTTGTCGGCTGTTTTCCTAAACCTGCCTTCAATGTTTGGACTCTTCTTTCTCTGGGAGATGCAGCTATCGGTATATGTCGAATGCCATTCAACTTTAGGAAGTACTCAACACTTCCTGTTGGCTAATGATTGCCTGTTGTCTGTGAACAACATGTCCAGATGACAGACACAAACAACTTTCCCATCGCAGTCCTCACATTTGACAATTGAACTTTAGCATATCCAACGACTTTGAATGAGCATGCACAAAGATTAAAAGCATTGATACCACGAACGGACTGGCACATTCGACATGTGACTGACTTCATGCTGTACCTGGCCAATTCCATCAATAACATGCGCTGCTCTTGCCAGGTCCAAAACTGATTCCAGTCAGGTTGAGATGACACTCTTTACCAACACCACCAGTTGTATCGGCGTGGCCAGGATGGAATCTTTTTCCATTCACAGTCTGATATTGTCAGATATGACCGAGCGTGTCCAGAAAGTTGAAAACCAGAACAGACTCTTCCAGCAGTGGCACCCGCCATGGTGTATCCATCCTTGGGAGTTGGCTTCAGCCATTAACCGCTCGACCACCTGGACCACCTTAGAATTGCATGCACCTCACTGCTGAATTTGACCTCCCTGTCCTCATCGGGGAGCCTGAGCAGGGCTTTGTGGTCCATTACTAATTCAAATTTATGTGCATAAAGATATTAGTTGAAATTTCTCACACAAAAGATTCCCACCAAACTTTTCTTCTCTGTCTGGATGTATCTTCATTCAGCGTTAGGGAAAGCCTGGGAAGCATATACTACTGGGCAGTCATCACTGCTGAGCCGGAGGTGAACCAGCAGTAACTGGATACTGTAAGGGAGGGCTTCCCATGTCAACACTAGATCTCACTGGGGATTATTCTGTGTGACGACATTAAAGATAGCCGTTGCATTTTCATTTCCTGAAAAGCAACTTCTTGGTGACACGACTACCTGCAAAGCTGATGCTTCCTGAACAGCAACTCAAAGCTGCCAAGATGGAGTACAGGTCATTCCACAATTTTGCATAATAACTCACCAATCCAGGAAACACCGAAGTGTAGATACAAGCATGAGAGCCAAGGTTGCACACAGTTTACCTTTGAATGTGTGTAACTCGCTCTTGTCCATGCTGTAGCTCAAGGAGGTCACTTTTTTGTCATTCCTCAGGCCTTGTAGAAATATTGTGGCCAACCACTTCTGTCTCAGAAGAAATTAACCTTCTTCCACATGTGGTAATGGGGTCAAAGCTGCGACATTTGCCGTGTCCATCTCGCCCTCAGAGGTTTTTTTTCCACACTGGGAGGGCATGGAGAAACCACAGGTGCAAACAGCCTTGCTTGATATTCTAAGGGGTTGGGTATGTTTGCTCCTGGCCACTTGCGAGGTTACAGCTAACATGTGACCCTCACATTTGTTCAGAACCACCTGAATGACACAAGCATTGTACAGTCCTGTTCTGTTCCTCTTACAAAAAATGTAACACTTTGCATTTACCAAAATTAAACTCCATCTGCCACTCCTTAAAAACCTTGTTTACTATATTCTCATCCAAATTCATTACATAAATGACAAATGGCATTGGACCCTGCACCAATCCCTGGACTCTGTCCACTCCAACCACTCATGGGCACGGTCTACAGGGGGTGGGGGCAAAATAAAATTACACTCAACAAAATCAAATAAAACAAATAATACATGAAGAGCTTTGATGAGGAGTCATCAAGACATGAAATCTTAGCTTGCTCTCTCTCTCTCTTAGGGATGCTGTCTGACCTGCTGTGATCTTCAGCATTTGTTCATTTCAACAAAATAAATCTCTGTTCTGTTGCTATTGAACACTACTGCAAAGGAAAAACAATGGTTTAAAATCCACAGGAGGTACAACTGCTCATTTCAACAAAACATTACTCACTCCACACACCGATCCCCATCAACAGCTTCTGCGACAGCGGCACTGCAGCACAAAAATAAAAGATTGTCGGCGGTGATGTCCAGCAGCGAGGCAGACTCACTGCAGGGCTGAGGTGATGACACAGCACTGTAAGACACCAGTTCAAAGGGGGACTGGGTAGGTCTTGAAGACGTTTGTCATTAAAATGACTTACATGTCGTTGTGGACTTGGCGAAGGATGGTGACAAAGTTCATGGAGTCACTAACGCGGAGAAGAACAATCTACAAATGCTTCCCAATTGATGGGGTCAAACGCCTTTGTAAGGTCCAAGAAGGCTATTTGCAACAATCATGCCAATTGTGCCTCTACTCATTCAGTGAGTAGAGCTTCGCTCATTAGTTCAATGTCTCTAGCTTATTAACGCGATTCATTCATTGAAACGAACTACATTCATTCATTCAATCTATCAAACTGCATTCAGTCATTCAATGAAAAAACTGTACATATTAATTCAATGGGTAGAGCTTCTCTCATTCATTCAATGTCTCAACCTGAACTCATTCATACAAAGACTCAAACTGCATTCGTACATACATTGCATCATAGTTCAATCGTAAATTCCATGAATCAACAGTTATTCCTTGATTCAACACAACAAACCTAGCACATTTAGATCATCAAACCAAATGCACTCAGTCATTCAATGAATCAAACTGCACACGTTATTTCAAAGATTAGAGCTTGTCTCATTCATTCAATGTCTCAAGCTTAACTCATTCATGCAAAGGATCAAACCTCAATCTTACATTCAATGGAGCAAACGTTACGTATTGAATCAACGAATCAAACTTATCTTCTGCATATAAGGAATTAAACTGCACTCCTTTATTTAATGAAACACACTGGATCCATGAATTCAATGTCTCGTGCTGAACGCATTCATTCAATGAAACAAACTGCATTCATTCATTCATTCAATCAAACTTCAATCGTACATTCAAATAATCAAACGTTATTCATTGATGCGATGAAACAAACCAAACTCATTCATGTAATTAATCTAATTGCACTCAGTCATTCAAAGAAATAAACTGCACATGTTGTTTCAAAGAGTAGAGCTTGTCTCATTCATTCAATGTCTCAAGCTTAACTCATTCATGTAAAGAATCAAACTTCAATCTTAAATTCAATGGATCAAACATTACGTATTGAATCAATGAATCAAACTTATCTTCTTCATATACGGAATCAAACTGCACACCTTTATTTAATGAAACACACTGGATCCATTAATTCAATGTCTCGAGCTGAACGCATTCATTCAATGAAACGAACGGCATTCGTCGTTTCAATCAAACAAACTGTATATGTTTATTCAATGAGGAGAGCTTCTCTCATTAATTCAATGTCTCACGCTTAGCTCATTCATTCAAAGAATCAAACTGCATTCGTACATATATTGCATCAAACGTCAATCGTTATTCCTTGATTCAATACAACAAACCTAACGCATTCATATAATGAAGCCAAGTGCATTCGTTCATTCAATGAATAAGATTTCAATCATTGAAGTTTGATTGAATGAATGAATGAATGCAGTTTGTTTCATTGAATGCATGCGTTAAGTTCGATACTTTGAGTTAATGAGATGATTCATTGAATTAACACATGCAGGCTGTTTCATTTAATGAATGCATGCAGTTTGACTCACTGAGTGAATGCCCTTTGTTTCCGTAAATAAAGGACTGCAGTTTGATTCATTAGAAGTAGGAGTTAAGTTTGTGTCATTGATTCAATATCTAACGTTTGATTCATTGAATGAATGATTGAAGTTTTATTCATTGAATAAACGAATGCAGTTGGTTTCATTGTATGAATGTGTTAGGTTTGTCGTGTTGAATCAAGGAATAACGGCTGATTCATTGAATGTACGATTGAAGTTTGATTCAGTGTATGAATGTGTTAAGCTTGAGACAGTGAATGAGTGAGGGAAGCTCTACTCATTGAAGTAATGCGTACAGTTTGTTTCATTGAATGACTGATTGCAGTTTGATTCATTGAATGAATTAATGTAGTTCATTTCATTGCATTAACCTCGAGACATTGAATGAATGAAAATAGCTCTACTCATTGAATGAGTACATGTAGATTGTTTCATTCAATAAATGCATGCAGTTTGTTTCAGTAAATAAAGGAGTGAAGTTTAATGCATTATATGCAGGAGATAGGTATGTTTCATTGTTTCAATACAAACGTTTGATTCATTGAATGCACGATTGACTTTGATTCAATGAATGAATGAATGCAGTTTGATTCTTTGAATGAATGAGTTAAGCTTGAGACATTGATTGAATGAGACAAGGTCTTATCTTTAAAATAACGTGTGCAGTTTCGTACATTCAATGACTGAGTGCATTTGTTTTGATGATATGAATGTGCTCGGTTTGTTGTGTTGAATCAAGGAATAACTGTTGATTCATTGAATGTACGGTTGAAGTTTGGTGCAATGTACGTAACGAATGCGGTCTGAGTCTTTGTACGAATGAGTTAAGTTGAATGAATGAGAGAAACTCCACCCATTGAATTAATATGCACAGTTTGTTTCATTGAATGACTGAATGCAGTTTGATAGATTGAATGAATGAATGTAGTTCATTTCTTTGAATGAATAGCGTTTAGCCCAAAACACTGCCCTAATGAGCTAAGCTCTACTCACTGAATGAATACATGGAGTTTGTTTCATTGAATGAATGCATGCAGTTTGATTCACTGAATGAATGCGGTTTGTTTCAATGAATGAAGGAGTGCAGTTTGAATGAATGAAGGAGTGCAGGAGATAAGTTTGTTTCATTGATTCAATACACAACGTTTGATTCATGGATTGTAAGATGAATTGATTGTTTGAATCAATAAATGAATGAATGCAGTTTGATTCTTTGAATGAATGAGTTCAGCTGGAACCATTGATGCAATGCGGAATGCTCTACACACTGAATTAACCCGTACAGGTTGTTTCATTGACTGACTGAGTGCAATTAGGTTCATTACATGAATGAGTTTGGTTTGTTTAATCGCATCAATGAATAACGTTTGATTCATTGAATGTACGATTGCAGTTTCATTCAATGCATGAATGAATGCAGTTCGTTTCATTGAATGACTGCGTTAAGTTCGATACATTGAATTAATGAGGTAAGCTCTACTCATTGATTAAATAAAGGACAGCAGTTTGACTCATTGAGTGAATGATTGAAATCTTATTCATTGAATGAACGAATGCAGTTGGCTTCATTATATGAATGCGTTAGGTTTGTTGTATTGAATCAAGGAATAACGATTGACGTTTGATGCAATATATGTACGAATGCAGTTTGATTCTTTGAATGAATGAGCTAAGCTTGAGACATTGAATTAATGAGAGAAGCTCTCCTCATTGAATAAACATATACAGTTTGTTTGATTGAAAGGACAAATGCCGTTTGTTTCATTGAATGAATGCGTTCAGCTCGAGACATTGAATTCATGGATCCAGTGTGCTTCATTAAATAAAGGAGTGCAGTTTGATTCCTTATATGCAGAAGATAAGTTTGATTCATTGATTCAATGAATTCAATACGTAACGTTTGATCCATTGAATGTAAGATTGAAATTTGATTCTTTGCATGTGTGAGTTAAGCTTGAGACATTGAATGAATGAGACATGCTCTACTCTTTGAAACAACATGTGAAGTTTCTTTCATTGAGTGACTAAGTGCAATTAGATTCATTACATGAATGAGTTTGGTTTGTTTCATGGAATCTATGAATAACGTTTGATTATTTGAATGGACGATTGAAGTTTGATTGAATGAATGAATGAATGCAATTTGTTTCATTGAATGCATGTGTTAAGTTCGATACTTTGAGTTAATGAGATAATTCATTGAATTAACACGTGCAGGCTATTTCATTCAATGAATGTATGCAGTTTGACTCATTGAGTGAATGCACTTTGTTTCCGTAAATAAAGGACTGCAGTTTGATTCATTACAAGTAGGTGTTAAGTTTGTGTCATTGATTCAATATCTAACGTTTGATTAGTGGATTGTAAGATGAATTGACTGTTTGAATCAATGAATGAATGAATGCAGTTTGATTCTTTGAATGAATGAGTTAAGCTTGAGCCATTGATGCAATGAGGAATGGTCTACACATTATATGAATGCGTTAGGTTTGTTGTATTGAATCAATGAATAACGATTGACGTTTGATGCAATATATGTACGAATGCAGTTTGATTCTTTGAATGAATGAGCTAAGCGTGAGACATTGAATTAATGAGAGAAGCTCTCCTCATTGCATAAACATATACAGTTTGTTTGATTGAAAGGACAAATGCCGTTTGTTTCATTGAATGAATGCGTTCAGCTCGAGACATTGAATTCATGGATCCAGTGTGCTTCATTAAATAAAGGAGTGCAGTTTGATTCCTTATATGCAGAAGATAAGTTTGATTCATTGATTCAATACGTAACGTTTGATCCATTGAATGTAAGATTGAAGTTTGATTCTTTGCATGTGTGAGTTAAGCTTGAGACATTGAATGAATGAGACAAGCTCTACTCTTTGAAACATGTGAAGTTTCTTTCATTGAGTGACTAAGTGCAATTAGATTCATTACATGAATGAGTTTGGTTTGTTTCATGGAATCTATGAATAACGTTTGATTATTTGAATGGACGATTGAAGTTTGATTGAATGAATGAATGAATGTAGTTTGTTTCATTGAATGCATGCGTTAAGTTCGATACTTTGAGTTAATGAGATAATTCATTGAATTAACACGTGCAGGCTGTTTTATTCAATGGATGCATGCAGTTTGACTCACTGAGTGAATGCACTTTGTTTCCGTAAATAAAGGACTGCAGTTTGATTCACTACAAGTAGGTGTTAAGTTTGTGTCATTGATTCAATATCTAACGTTTGATTCATTGAATGAATGATTGAAGTTTTATTCATTGAATAAACGAAAGCAGTTGGTTTCATTGTATGAACGCGTTAGGTTTGTTGTGTTGAATCAAGGAATAACGGCTGATTCATTGAATGTACAATTGAAGTTTGATTCAGTGTATGAATGTGTTAAGCTTGAGACGTTGAATGAATGAGAGAAGCTCTACTCATTGAAGTAACGCGTACAATTTGTTTCATTGAATGACTGATTGCAGTTTGATTCATTGAACAAATTAATGTAGTTCATTTCATTGGATGAATAGCATTGACCTCGAGATATTGATTGAATGAAATTAGCTCTACCCACTGAATTAGTACGTGTAGGTTGTTTCATTCAATGAATGCATGCAGTTTGTTTCAGTAAATAAATGAGTGAAGTTTGATGCATTATATGCAGGAGATAGGTATGTTTCATTGATTCATAACGTTTGATTCGTTGAATGCACGATTAAAGTTTGACTCAATAAATGAATGCGTGGAGTTCGTTTCATTGAACGACGGCTTTAAGCTTGAGACATTGAATTCATGGATCCAGTGTGTTTCATTAAATAAAGGAGTGCAGTTTGATTCATTATATTCAGAAGTTAAGTTTGTTTCATTGAATCAATATGTAACATTCGATTCATTGAATGTACAATTTAAGTTTGATGCAATGCACGTACGAATGCAGATTGATTCTTTGTATGAATGAGTTAAGCTTGAGACATTGAATGAATGAGAGAAACTCTACCCATTGAATTAATATGTACAGTTTGTTTCATTGAATGAATGAATGTAGCTGAAAATGTGTTGCTAGAATAGCACAGCAGGTCAGGCAGCATCCAAGGAGCAGGAGAATCGACGCTTCGGGCATGAGACCTTCTTCAGGAATGAGGAAAGTGTCCAGCAGGCTAAGATAAAAGGTAGCGAGGAGGGACTTGCGGGAGGGGCGTTGGAAATGCGACAGGTGGAAGGAGGTCAAGGTGAGGGTGAGAGGCCGGAGTGGGGGTGGGGGTGGGGGCGGAGAGGTCAGGAAGAAGATTGCAGGTTAGGAAGGCGGTGCTGATATCGAGGGTTGGGACTGAGACAAGGTGGGGGGAGGGGAAATGAGGAAACTGGAGAAATCTGAGTTCATCCCTTGTGGTTGGAGTGTTCCTCGGTGGAAGATGAGGCGCTCTTCCTCCAGCCGTCATGTTGCTGTGGTCTGGCGATGGAGGAGTCCAAGGACCTGCATGTCCTCAGTGAAGTGGGAGGGGGAGTTGAAGTGTTGAGCCATGGGGTGGTTGGGTTGGTTGGTCCGGGTGTCCCAGAGGTGTTCTCTGAAACGTTCCGCAAGTAGGTGGCCTGTCTCCCCAATATAGAGGAGGCCACATCGGGTGCAGCAGATGCAGTAAATGATGTGTATGGAGGTGCAGGTGAATTTGAGGCGGATATGGAAGGATCCCTTGGGGCCTTGGAGAGAAGTAAAGGGGAAGTGTGGGCGCAAGTTTCGCATTTCTTACGGGGAAGATGCCAGGAGTGGACGTTGGGTTGGTGGGGGTGTGGACCAGACGCGGGAGTCACGGAGGGATTGGTCTTTTCAGAACGCTGATAGGGGAGGGGAGGGAAATATATCCCTGGTGGTGGGGTCCATTGGAGGTGACGGAAATGACGACGGATTATACGATGTATATGGAGGTCGGTGGGGTGGTAGGTGAGGACCAGTGGGGTTTTGTCCTGGAGGGGCGGGGCTCAAGGGCAGAGGAGCGAGAAGTGGAGGAGATGTGGTGGAGGGCATCGTTGATCACGTCTGGGGGGAAATTGCAGTCTTTGAAGAAGGAGGCCATCTGGGTTGTACGGTATTGGAACTGGTCCTCCTGGGAGCAGATGCGGCGGAGACGAAGGAATTGGGAATATGGTATGGTGTTTTTACAGGGGGCAGGGTGGGTGGCGGTGTAGTCTAGGTAGCTGTGGGAGTCGGTCGGTTTATAGTAAATGTCCGTGTTGATTCGGTCGCCTGAGATAGAAATGGAAAGGTCTAGGAAGGGGAGGGAGGAGTCTGAGACGGTCCAGGTAAATTTGAGGTCGGGGTGGAAGTGGATGAACTGTTCAATCTCCTCGTGGGAGCACGAGTAGCGCCATTACAGTCATCTATGTAGCGGAGGAAAAGGTGGGGGTGGTGCCAGTGTAGCTGTGGAAGATGGACTGTTCCACATATCCTATAAAGAGGCAGGCATAGCTGGGGCCCATGCGGGTGCCCATGGCTACTCTTTTGGTTTGGAGGAAGTGGGAGGATTGAAAAGAGAAGTTCAGTCAGGCGAAGGAGGGTGTCAGTGGAAGGGTACTGGTTGGTACGGCGGGAAAGGAAGAAGCGGAGGGCTTTGAGTCCTTCGTGATGGGTGATGGAGGTGTACAGGGACTGGATGCCCATGGTGAAGATAAGGCGTTGGGGAATGGGGAAGCAAAAATCATGGAAGAGGTGGAGGTCGTGGATGGTGTCCCGAACGTAGGTGGGGAGTTCTTTGACTAAGGGGGACGAGGTATGCTGAGATGAGTTCGGTGGGGCAGGAGCAGGCTGAGACAATGGGTCGGCCGGGACAGTCAAGTTTGTGGATTTTGGGCAGGAGGTAGAAACGGGCAGTGTGGGGTTGTGGGACTATGAGGTTGGAGGCAGTGGATGGGAGATTCCCTGAGGTAATGAAGTTATGGATTGTCTGGGAGATGCTGGATGGGTGGTGGGAGGTGGGGTCATGGTCAAGGGGGCAGTAGGTGGAGGTGTCCGCAAGCTGGCGTTTAACATCAGCGGTGTAAAGGTTGGTGCGCCAAACTACTACCACGCCTCCCTTGTCTGCTGGTTTGATAGTGAGGTTGGGGTTGGAACGGAGGGAGTGGAGGGCTGCACCTTCCGAGGGTGAGAGGTTGGAGTGGGTGAGAGGGGTGGAGAGGTTGAGGCGGTTAATGTTGCGGCGGCAGTTGGCTATGAAGAGATCGAGGGCAGGTAAGAGGCCAGCACGGGGTGTCCAGGTGGATGGGGTGTTTTGGAGGCGGGAGAAGGGGTCGTCAGAGGGTGGGCGAGAATCCTGGTTGAAAAAGTAGACACGGAGGTGCAGGCGGCGGAAGAATTGTTCGATGTCTCGCCGCGTGTTGAACTCGATAATCCGAGAGCATAGGGGAATGAAGGTGAGGGGGAATGATGATGTCGGCGTGGGGGAGGAGTTAGACGTGGTTACGGAGATTGGCGTGGGGGCGGAGACGCATGCGGCGTGTGGTTGTGCAGGTTAGTGATGTCACTGGGGGCGGAAGTGGCTGTGGCGATGGCAACCCAGGGGGTGGAAGTGGCTGTGGCGACGACAGAAACGATGTTGTTCCCGATAGCTTTGGACCCCGCAGAGGCCGCGAATCTGTCAACGATGGTCTTCCTGGCAATCATGGAGGCGGTTGTCTGGGCGGCGATCGCGGAGGTTGCGAGGTTGGTGGGGGCGGAAGTGACATCATGGTTCACAGCGGTGATTGCTGCCGTGTGCGCTGCAGAGGCCGCGTGGTTAATGGCGCCTGTGTGATTTCGGAGGCCGATGGAAGATTCTGGAACAGTTGAGGAACCCAGAGTGTGGGGGTAAGTACATGAAAGTTTTTGGTACTTACTGTCTTTAATTTCCGATATGGCTAGGAAGAACTGTTTGTTTAGTGTATGGATTCTTCTGTGGATGAAGAACAATAGAGGTCCTTTGCAGGTCCTTTGAGAGTGTTGTCCTGAGCTGGGGTAGGTCTAATTGCAGGGAATGTAGGTGCGCATGGCTGTAAGTGTGGAGCAAAGGATCCGGAGGGAGGTCTGTTGCTGGAGGCTTTGGATTTGTTGTAGGTACTGGTTGTCCTGCCTCCAACCTCATAGTCCCACAACCCCACAGTGCCCGTTTCTACCTCCTGCCCAAAGTAAGTTGGAGTGGGTGAGAGGGGTGGAGAGGTTGAGGCGGTTAATGTCACAGAAGTAGTTGGCTATGAAGAGATCGAGGGCAGAAAGAGAGAGATAGGCAGTTGGATGAGAGAGAGAGAAAGAGAGAATGAGAGAGACTGGCAGGGAGTTAGATGGGAGAGAGAGGGACAGAGAGAGAGAGAGAAAGGCAGGCAGGTAGTGAATGAGAGACAGTGACCGAAAAGCATGCACAGAGAGAATTAAGGGAAATAGTGGTGAGCAGGGAGAGAGAAAGAGAGAAGGAGGCATGCAAGGAGAGAACGAGAGACAGAGAGAGAGAGAAACAGAGGGAGACAGGAAGGCAGAGAGAGAGTGTCAGGCAGTCAGAGAGATAGAGAGAGAGGAAGGTAGTTTGACGAGAGAGAGAGATTGTGAGAGAGAGAGGCAGGCAGTTAGATGAAAGGAGAGAGATAGGCAGGCAGTTAGATAAGACTGGGAGAGAGAGAAACAGGCAGTTAGATGAGAGTGAGAGAGAGGCAGACAGTTAGATGAGAGAGAGAAAAAGAGAGAAAGAGAGCAAGAGAGACACAGTCAGTTAGACGAGAGAGAAAGAGAGAGGGGTCGGCAGTTAAATGAGAGAGAGGGAGACAGACAGACAGACAGACAGAGAGGTAAGCAGTTAGATGAGAGAGAGAGACTAGCAGGCACTTAGAAGAGGGAGAGAGAGACAGAAAAAGCGAGAGTGAGAGGCAGGCAGTTAGACGAGAGAGAGAGAAGGAGAGAGAGTGTCTAGCAGGCAGTTAGACGGGAGAGAGAGAGAGATTGGCAGGCAGTTGGATGAGAGAGAGAGAGAGACAGAAATAGAGAGAGAGAGAGAGAGAGAGAGGCAGGCAGTTAGACGAGAGAGAGAGAAGGAGAGAGAGAGGCAGGCAGATAGACGAGAGAGAGACAGAGAGAGAGAGAGGCAGGCAGTTAGACAAGAGAGAGAGAAAGAGACAGGCAGTTAGACGAGAGAGAGGAAGACAGTTAGATGAGAGAGAGTGAGAGAGAGATTGGCATGCAGTTAGATGAGAGAGAGAGAGGAAGGCAGTTAGAATCTTTTTCCACGTATGGAGTTAGCTATTACAAGGGGGCATAGCTTTAAATTAAGGGGGGTAGGTATAGGACAGATGTTAGGGGTAGGTTCTTTACTCAGCGAGTTGTGAGTTCATGGAATGCCCTGCCAGTAGCAGTGGTGGACTCTCCCTCATTATGGGCATTTAAGCGGGCATTGGATAGGCATATGGAGGATAGTGGGCTAGTGTAGGTTAGGTGGGCTTGGATCGGCGCAACATCGAGGGCCAAAGGGCCTGTACTGCGCTGTATTCTTCTATGTTCTATGTTCTATGTTAGGCGAAAGAGAGAAAGAGATAGAGAGAAAGATTGGCAGGCAGTTAGATGAGAGAGAGAGGGAGAGAGAAAGAAAGAGAGACAAACTGGCAGGCAGTAAGACGAGAGAGAGAGAGTGTGTGTGCGAGGTGTAGGCAGTTAGGTGAGAGAGAGGCACAGAGAGAGAGAGACCAGCAATTAAAGAGGGGGTGCAGCAGGCAGGTGGAGAATGAGAGAGAGTGAAAGAGAGGCATGCACATAGAGAATTAAGGGAAATAGTGGTGGGCAGGGAGAGAGAAAGAGAAAGGCAGGCATGTATGGAGAGATATATATAGAGAGAGAGAGGGGAAGGCAGTTAGACGAGGAGGGGGTTGGCAGCTAGACGATAGAGAGAGAGGGAGAGAGAGCGAAAGAGAGGCAGGCAGTCAGATGAGAGAGAGAGAGAAAAAATGGCAGGCAGTTAGACAAGAGAGAGAGAAACAGAGGGAGACAGGAAGACAGAGAGAGAGAGTGTCAGGCAGTCAGAGAGATAGAGAGAGAGAAAGGTAGTTTGACGAGAGAGAAAGAGGCAGGCAGTTAGACGAGAAAGAGAGATAGAGAGAGAGATTGGCAGGCAGTTAGAAGACAGAGAGTGAGAGAGAGAGAGGCAGGCAGTTAGATGAGAGAGAGGCAAGCAGGCAGTTAGACGTGAGAGGGAGAGATAGAGAGGGAGACAGGCAGTTGGATGAGAGAGAGAGAGGGAGAGAGAGAGAGATGCAGACAGTTAGACGAGAGGAAGTGAGAGAGAGAAAGGGAGAGAGTCACAGACAAGAGAGTGAGTGAGAAAGAAAGTGGGGCAGGCAGATAGACGAGAGAGAGAGGGAGGGAGAGAGAAAAAGATAGACAGGCAGTCAGTTGAGAGAGAGGAAGTGGCAGGCAGTTAGACGAGAGAGAGAAAAAGAGAGAAAGAAAGAGAGAGAGACCCAGGCAGTTAGACCAGAGAGAGAGAAAGAGAGAGAGAGGTAGGCAGTTAGATGAGAGAGAAAGGGAAAGAGAGAGACAGACTGGCAGTTAGTTAGTCGAGAGAGAGAGAAAGAAAAGAGAGACTGACAGGCAGTTAGATGAGAGAGCGAGAGAAAGAGAGAGAAAAGAAAACAGTTAGACCAGAGAGATAGAGAGAGAGGCAAGCAGTTAGACGCGAGGGAGAGAGAGAGAAGAAGGCAGTTAGATGAGAGAAAGAGAGAGACTGGCAGGCATATAGACGAGAGAGAGAAAGAGAGAACGATTGAGAGAGATAGAGACAGGCAGTTAGACGAGGGAGAGATAGAGAGACAGGTGAGACAGAGAGAGGCAGACAGCTAGACGAGAGAGAGAGAGAAAGAGCAAGAGAGATTGTGAGAGAGATAGAGAGACACAGGCAGTTAGGTGATAGGAGAGAGATAGGCAGGCAGTTAGGCGAGAGAGGGAGAGAGAGAGAGAGAGAGAGAGAGACCGAGGAAGACAGGGCAAGAGTGAGTGTCAGGCAGTCGGAGAGATAGAGAGGCAGGCAATTAGATGAGTGTGAGATGATTAGATGAGAGTGAGGCAGGCAGTCTGATGAGCGAGAGAGAGAGGGGGAGACAGTTAGACGAGAGAGGGAGAGAGAGAAAAGGGAGAGAGAAAGAGAGAGAGGGAGAGAGAGAAGGATTGTGTGAGAGGAAGAGAGAGAGAGACAGGCAGTTAGATGAGAGAGAGAGAGAAAGGTAAGCAGTTAGATGAGAAAGGGGGAAGAGAGAGAGAGAAAAAGAGAGAGACTGGCAGCCAGTCAGATGAGAGAGTGAGAGAAAGGAGAGAGAGAGATTGGCAGGCAGTCTCGCTCTCTCTCTCATCTAACTGCCTACCTCTCTCTCACTATCTCTCTCATCTAACTGCATGCCAATCTCTCTCTCTCTTTCTCTCTCTCTCTTGTCTAACTGCTTGCGTCTATCTCTCTCTCTTTCTCTCTCTCGTCTAACTGTCTGCCTCTTTCTCTCTCTCGTCCAACTACCTGTCTCTCTCTCATCTAACTGCTTGCCTCTCTCTCTCTCTCTCTCTCTCTCTCCCTCTCTCTCACTTGACTAACTGCATGTCTCTCTCTCTTTCTCCCTCTCTCTCTCTCTCGTCTGCCTTTTTCTCTCTCTTGTCCAACTGCCTGTGTGTGTGTGTGTGTGTCTTTCTCTCTCTCTCACATCTAACTGCCTGTCTCTCTCTCCCTCTCTCGCCTAACAGCCTGCCTCTCTCTCTCAATCTCTCTCTCTCTTCTATCTGCCTGCATCTTTCTCTCTCTCTCATCTGACTGCCTGTCTCTTTCTCTCTCCCTCTCTCTCTCACATCTAACTGCCTGTATCTCTCTCTCATCTAACTGCCTACCCCCACCCCCTTTCTCTCTCTCTCTCATCTAACTGCCCGCCTCTCTCCCTCTGTCCCTCTTTCTCATCTAACTGCCTGCCTCTCTCTCTCTCAATCTCTCCATCTCTCCCTCTCTTTCTCTCACTCGTCTAACTGCACGACTCTCTCTCTCTCTCTCTCCTTCTCCCTCTCTCGCCTAACTGGGGTGCCTCACTCTTTCTCTCTCTTTCTGTCGTCTAACTGCCTGCCCCTCTATCTCTCTCATCTAACTGCCTGCCTCTCTCTCTTTCTCTCTCTCTCGTCTAACTGCTTGTGTGTCTTTCTCTCTTTCCCTCTCTCGTCTAACTGCCTGCCGCTTTCTCTCTCTCTCGTCCAACTACCTGTCTCTCTCTCATCCAACTGCCTGCCTCTCTCTCTCTCTCTCTCTCAATCTCTCCCTCTCTTTCTCACTTGACTAACTGCATGTCTCTCTCTCTTTCTCCCTCTCTCTCTCTCTCTCGTCTAACTGCCTGCCTTTTTCTCTCTCTTGTCCAACTGCCTCTGTGTGTCTCTCTCTCTCTCACACATCTAACTGCCTGTCTCTCTCTCTCTCTCTCGCCTAACAGCCTGCCTCTCTCTCAATCTCTCTCTCTCTTCTATCTGCCTGCATCTTTCTCTCTCTCTCATCCGACTGCCTGTCTCTTTCTCTCTCCCTCTCTCTCTCACATCTAACTGCCTGTATCTCTCTCATCTAACTCCCTACCCCCACCCCCTTTCTCTCTCTCTCTCATCTAACTGCCCGCCTCTCTCCCTCTGTCCCTGTCTCTCATCTAACTGCCTGCCTCTCTCTCTCTCTCAATCTCTCCCTCTCTTTCTCTCACTCGTCTAACTGCACGTCTCTCTCTCTCCCTCCTTCTCCCTCTCTCGCCTAACTGGGTGCCTCACTCTTTCTCTCTCTTTCTGTTGTCTAACTGCCTGCCTGCCCCTCTATCTCTCTCATCTAATTGCCTGCCTCTCTCTCTTGTCTAACTGCCTGTGTGTCTTTCTCTCTCTCTCTCTCGTCTAACTGCCTGCCTCTTTCTCTCGTCCAACTGCCTGCCTCTCTCTCTCTCTCGTCTAATTGCCTTCCTTTCTCTCTCTCTCTCTCTCCCTCTCTTGTCTAACTGCCTGCTTATCTCTCTCCTCTCAGCTAACTGCCTGTCTCTCTCCGTCTCTCTCTCACACAATCTCTCTCTCTCTTTCCCTCTCTTGTCTAACTGCCTGCCTCTCTCTCTCGTCTAATTGCCTTCCTTTCTCTCTCTCTCTCCCTCTCTTGTCTAATTGCCTGCCTCTTTCTCTCACTCATCAAACTACCTTCCTCTCTCTCTATCTGTCTGACTGCCTAACACTCACTCTCTCTGTCTTCCTGTCTCTCTCTCTCATCTAATTGCCTACCCCTATCCATCTCTCTCTCTCTCTCTCTCGTTTAACTGCCTGTATGTCTCTCTCTCTCTTTCTCTCATGTCTGACTGCCTACCCCTCACTCTCTCTCTCTCTCTCTCGTGTCTAACTGCCTGGCCGTCTCTCTCTCTCTCTCTGTCTGTCTGTCTCATCTAACTGCCTGCAAGTCTCTCTCCCTTTCTCTCTCTCTATCCCTCTCTCGTCCAACTGCCTGCCTATCTCTCTTTCTCTCTCTCTCGTCTAATTGCCTGCCTCTCTCTCTCTTTCCTCTCATCTAAATGCCTGTTTCTCTCCCTATCCCTCTTTCCTCTCGTCTAACTTCCTGCCCCTCTCTCTCTCCTCTCATCTAAATGTCTGCCCCTCTCTCTCTCGTCTAACTGCCTGCCTCTTTCTCTCTCTCTCCGACTGCTTCTCTCTCTCTCGTCTAACTGCCTTCCTGCTTCTTTCTCTCTCATCTAACTTCCTGCCTCTCTCTCTGCCTCTCTCTCTGTCTGTCTGTCTCTCTCCCTCGTCTAACTGCCTGCTAGTCTCTCTCTCTCTCTCATCTAACTGCCTGCTTCTCTCTCTCGTCTAACTGTTTACCTCTCTCTCTCTCTCTCTCTGTCTCTCTCATCTAACTCAATCAATAAATGAATGCATGGAGTTCGTTTCACTGAATGAATGCTTTCAGCTTGAGACATTGAATTCATGGATCCAGTGTGTTTCATTAAATAAAGGAGAGCAATTTGATTCATTATATGCAGAAGATAAGTTTGTTTCATTGATTGAATAACTTGATTCATTGAATGTACAATTTAAGTTTGATGCAATGCATTTACAAATGCAGATTGATTCTTTGTATGAATGTGTTAAGCTTGAGACATTGAATGAATGAGACAAGCTCTACTCTTTGAAATAATGTTTCGTTGAATGACTGAGGGCATTTGGTTTGATGATATGAATGTGCTAGGTTTGTTGTGTTGAATCAAGGAATAACTGTTGATTCATTGAATGTACGATTGAAGTTTGATGCAATGTATGTAACGAATGCAGTCTGAGTCTTTGTATGAATGAATTAAGTTTGAGACATTGAGTGAATGAGAGAAGCTCTACCCATTGAATTAATATGTACAGTTTGTTTCATTGAATGACTGAGTGCAGTTTGATAGATTGAATGTGTGGGATATAAATGAATTAATGTTATTTCTGCAACTATAAATTCTGATACAGAACAGGAATGAGAAAATATATATTCAGCAAAAAGAAAGGATATGTTAGCATGAGACGTGATTACAGAACAATGGTGGATGTATGGGCAAACAGGAAAGCATCTGTTTCCCCCACTTACACGGAGACACAGGAACAAACCCTAAAGAGGTCAAAGTGGCCTCTGGATAGAAATAGATTCTGATAGAAGAAAAGATATGCCTAATCAATAACCTACAATAGACTGACGTCAAACACCCTTATGGGAGTCAGAGATAAGAATTTGTCACGGACAAGACAGGATAAACAGAAGTTGTGGGATAAGTCTTAAGGAAATGAGTGACGTAAGCGAAGCAGGGAACAAACAATGGAATAAGAAAAACATATGGGAAAAAACTCTATAAATTGCAAGGGTGTTTTGGGGTATACTGTGCATTTTGTCATTGCCTTACCTGGCAATTAGACAAAGCACCCACCTATAGGTGTATAAATAAAACGAAGCTGCTGTTCAGAAATTTGGTCTCGGACTGAAATTATTAAAGTGAGTGAGCTTTTGTTTCTCACAATTGGGGGCTCGTCCGGGATTTTCTTCCATCACCGGGGGGAGTGGCTGGCCTTGGACACTGGGAAGACGCGTCCCGTTCCCCATTGAGGAGCAGTCTCGTGTCCCAGTTTGGTCTGCTCCCTTGGGTGACTGATGTGAATCCTATAAGAGAGACATCTGAATCAGACAGTGATAGGAGCTCGATAAAAGATACGGTGACAAAAGGGGCCAGGCAATTCTGTGCACAGACCAAGGTAAGAAAATTGACTTTTAAGTATTGCCTTGGTGGCCGGGATTGAGTTTTAGTAGCTAATAAGGGGCTAACGAAGGAACTCAATATGGATTGTGCTGTGGGTAAGGAAAAAGCCTCCGGGGAAACAAAGTAAGGAAAAGGCAATGGAAATGGAGGCGGGGTCCCTTACAACATTCCTCCGGAAAGTCCTTTGGGCAGGATGTTGTGGAAATTGGCAAAATAATACTTGTACAAGGGAGAAAGATGATTAAATATTGTTGCTTTGTATGGACTAAGGAATCCATTCTTCGTCCCGCTGTCTTCTGGCCAAAGTACATATCGGACGAAGACTGGGTTTGTGAATATCTGAATTTATATGTCAATGTGCGAGAGAGAGAGAGAATGTAAAGAGCTGTACAGCGGGTAGGAAGTTTAACCCTTTGTGATTTGGTTTGAGTGAACATTTGTTTGTTGGTGATTGAATGTTTGTGTTTTATTCCCTGGAGCTTGAGTTCCAGGACTGTTTTGAATCTGATTTTTGTTATGGAAACTTAACATGATTTCTTTTAAGGTTAAGGATTCTATCAAGATTATGAAAAAAGAAAGAATGATAACTCCTGTTCTTTTTACAGATCATGATTGCCTTACTATCAGTTTCTAACTAATCTTTTTTATCTTTACATAAAAGTGATTTATGGAGGACAGTTGAAGTTTCAGTTCAACATTAGATTGTAGTAAAAGCAAAATTCTATGGTTAATATCTGTGACCTTGGATTCAGCCATTGTTCATGCATTAGAAATGTTTTTTTAAAAAAAAAACTTGAGTAGACAAATTCTTTTAAGGCAAGCTCTGATTATTTTACGACTTATAGTATTGTAATTGAGCAATGATTGGTCAGGACTATTTAAGGAAACTAATTTTGGATCTAAATTAAAGGACTAAAACTGGGTAATTACAGTGAATTGCAAAATTGGGAACTGTGTGTATTTTGCATTTTAATTATTAAATACTGAAGAAATGAACGTAAATATATAAATGTATTTATAAGTTAGGAACAGGCTTTAAAGGTTAGTCAAGCATGAATTGATGAATTGGTGTTTGAAGTTATGGGGAGCTAGTAATATTGCAATATTTCTTTAAAAAAAAAGAAAAAGGGGAAGAACGTAACGACTTATCCCCTTTGGGAGGTATCCATAGGGGACAAAGAGATTGGGTTTGTAAGTGCCCCCCTCACCAGTGGGGAGGTCAGAACATTTAAAAAGGAAATGAAGGTCCTGGTTGAGGATCCGGTGGGATTGTCTGAACAAATTGATCAATTTTTGGGGCCCAGTCTGTATACCTAGGCTGAATTAATGTTTATTTTGAATATACTATTTACTGGAGAGGAGAGGGGACTTATACGAGGAGCTGCCATTAAAATATGGGACAGGGAACACCTGATTGGAGATGGGGATGCTGGACAGGGAGAGGCGAAGTTTCCCCTCAGAGACCCCCAGTGGGAAAACCAAAACCCGGAGCATAGAGAAGAAATGAGGGAATTGAAAGACCTGATTCTAAAAGGAATAAGAGAGGCAGTTCCGAAGTCACAGAATTTGATTAAAGCCTTTGAAATTAGACAGGAGAAATTGCAAAGATTACGGAGACATGGCTAGAACAGGGACAGGATTGGCTGTTGCAGGTTCCAGGATTTAAATGTTTTAGTAGGGTCAGAGGTGGGGGTAAAAGAGGGGGAGGTGTGGCATTGCTTGTCAAAGATAGTATTACAGTGGTGGAAAGGACGATGGATGAGGACTTGCCATCTGAGGTAGTTTGGGCTGAGGTTAGGAATAGGAAAGGTGAGGTCACCCTGTTAGGAGTCTTTTACAGGCCTCCTAATAGTCCTAGAATCATTGAAGAAAGGATAGGGAAGGTGATTCAGGAGATGAGTGACAGTAATAGGGTGGTTGTTATGGGGGACTTTAACTTTCCTGATATTGATTGGGAAAGCTATAGCTCAAGTTCGTTAGATGGGTCAGTGTTTGTTCAATGTGTGCAGGAGAGTTTCCTGACACAATATGTAGACAGGCCAACAAGAGGTGAGGCCATACTGGATTTGGTTCTGGGTAACGAACCAGGCCAGGTGTTAGAATTAGAGGTAGGTGAGCACTTTGGGGATAGTGACCATAATTCGGTGATTTTTACACTCGTGATGGAGAGGGATAAGTGTGTACTACAGGGCAAGAGTTATAGCTGGGGTCAGGGAAATTATGATGCGGTGAGGCATGACTTAGGATGTGTGGCTTGGAAAAGTAGACTCCAAGGCAAGAGTGTAAATGATATGTGGAGCTTGTTCAAGGAGCAACTATTGAGTGTCCTTGATAATTATGTACCTGTCAGGCAGGGAGGAAAGGGTCGTGCGAGGGAGCCGTGGTTTAATAAGGAATTGGAATCCCTTGTTAAATGGAAGAGGGCGGCTTATCTCAAGATGAGACGTGAAGGTTCAATTGGGGCGATTGAGAGTTATAGGGTAGCCAGGAAGGACCTGAAGAGAGAGCTAAGAGCAGCAAGGAGGGGACATGAAAGGTTCTTAGTCGGTAGGATTAGGGAAAACCCTAAGGCTTTCTATAGGTATGTTAGGAATAAAAGAATGACTAGGGTAGGAATAGGTCCAGTCAAGGATAGTAGTGGGAAGTTGCGTGTGGAGGCGGAAGAGATTGGGGAGACACTGAATGAATACTTTTCTTCAGTATTTACTCAGGAACTGGGCATTGTCGTCGATGTGAATACTGAGTCACAAATAAGTAGAATGGATGGCTTTGAGGTATGTAGAGAAGAGGTGTTGGAAATCCTGGAAAAGGTGAAAATAGATAAGTCCCCTGGGCCTGATGGCATTTATCCTAGGATTCTCTGGGAAGCAAGGGAGGAGATTGCAGAGCCATTGGCCTTGATTTTTATGTCCTCTTTGTCTACTGGAGTAGTGCCAGAAGACTGGAGGATAGCAAATGTGGTTCCCTTGTTCAAAAAGGGGAGTAGGGATAACCCTAGTAACTATAGGCCGGTGAGTCTCACTTCTGTTGTGGGCAAAGCCTTAGAGAGAATTGTAAGGGATAGGATTTATGCACATCTGGATAGGAATAATGTGATCAAGGATAGTCAGCATGGTTTTGTGAAGGGCAGGTCGTGCCTCACAAACCTTATTGAATTCTTTGAAAAGGTGACGAAGGAGGTTGATGAGGGGAAAGCGGTAGATGTGGTATATATGGATTTTAGTAAGGCGTTTGATAAGGTTCCCCATGGTAGGCTACTGCAGAAAATACGGAGATATGGCATTGAGGGTGAGTTGGAGGTTTGGATTAGGAATTGGCTGGATGGAAGAAGACAGAGGGTAGTAGTTGATGGCAAAGTTTCTTCATGGAGTGCCGTCACTAGCGGTGTTCCGCAAGGATCTGTTTTGGGACCATTGCTGTTTGTCATTTTTATAAATGACCTGGAAGAGGGGTTAGAAGGTTGGGTGAGCAAGTTTGCGGATGATACGAAAGTCGGAGGAGTTGTTGACAGTGAGGAAGCTGCAGAGCTGGGCAGAAAGGTGGCAAATGGAATTCAATGTAGCTAAGTGTGAGGTGATTCACTTTGGGAAGAAAAACAAAAAGATGGGGTACTGGGCTAATGGTCGGATACTTGGTAGTGTGGATGAGCAGAGGGATCTTGGTGTCCATGTACACAGATCTCTGAAAGTTGCCACCCAGGTAAATAGTGCAGTGAGGAAGGCATATGGCGTACTGGCTTTTATTGGTAGAGGAATTGAGTTCCGGAGTCCTGAGGTCATGATGCAGTTGTATAAGACTCTGGTGCAGCCGCATCTGGAATATTGTGTGCAGTTTTGGTCGCCATACTATAGGAAGGATGTGGAGGCACTGGAACGGGTGCAGAGGAGGTTTACCAGGATGTTGCCTGGTATGGAAGGAAGATCGTATGAGGAAAGATTGAGACACTTGGGGCTGTTTTCATTAGAGAAAAGAAGGTTTAGGGGTGACTTGATTGAGGTGTACAAGATGATTAGGGGGTTAGATAGGGTTGACAGTGTGAACCTTTTCCCGCGTATGGAGTCGGGTATTACAAGGGGGCATAGCTTTAAATTAAGGGGGGGTAGATATAGGACTGAAGTTAGGGGTAGGTTCTTCACTCAGCGAGTCGTAAGTTCATGGAATGCCCTGCCAGTAGCAGTGGTGGACTCTCCCTCTTTATGGTCATTTAACCGGGCATTGGATAGGTATATGGAGGATAGTGGGTTAGTATAGGTTAGGTGGGCTTGGATCGGCGCAACATCGAGGGCCAAAGGACCTGTACTGCGCTGTATTCTTCTATGTTCTATGTTCTATGACTCAATGCGGAAATACTCTGGAATGAACCCTGAGGACCCAGTGGCATAGGGTCTTTTGAAAGTACATTTTGTGACAAAAGCATGGCCAGACATACAGAGAAAGATACAGAAGATAGAAGGATGGAGCGAAAAACCATTAGATGAATTGTTGAGAGAGGCACAGAAAGTATTTGTAAAGAGGGAGGATGAGAGACAAAAACAGAAGGTGAAAATGATGGTAGCTACAGTGGATGAGGTAATTAAGAGGAGAATGGAACCGATAGTGGGCAACCGGAGCGGCGGGAGGCAGCATGTCGGACAGAGAGGAAGAGGAAGAGGGAGAGGACAAGGGGGAACATTTGATAGAGGGTTTGAGCGACAAGGGCAGAGATGAAAGTCTCCACAGGCAGGATGCTATTATTGTGGAAAGATAGGGCATTTTAAGCGGGAATGTTCTGATCTACAAAGGGAAGAAAGGGCAATTCCGCTTATGAATTATGATAAAGAATGGGGGTGTTAGGGGTTCCTGCCCTCGGGGGCCCACCAGGAACCCTTGATAAACTTGAAGGTGGGACCCTGTAGGGAAGAGGCAGTCTTCCTAGTAGTTACGGGGCCAGCACGGTCATCGCTAAATTTTAAACCAAAGAAAGTAGAAATGTTAACACGGTCAATAACTGTTTCGGGGGTGAAAGGGGAAGGATTTACTGTTCCAGTATTTGAACCTATGATGATAGAAGGTCCTAAGGATAGGGTTACAGGGGAACTACTGTATATCCCTGATATAGGAAGCAACTTACTAGGGAGAGACTTAATTATCCTTTTAGGACTGGAGACTGGAATTCAGGAAAAAGAATTAGTTGTACAACTGGCAATGTTGACAGAGGACGCAGAGAGAGAGATAAACCCTATAGTATGGGCTAGAGAAGGGAATCGTGGAAAACTACAGATCCCTCCCCTTACAATAAATTTCAAACGAAAAGGAGACGTTATCTGTGAACAACAATATCCTATTTCCATAGAAGGTAAACGAGTACTGCAGCCAGTAATTGAGGGACTGATTAGAGATGGACTATTGGAACCATGTATGTCTCCTTATAATACCCCAATTCTACCAGTGTGGAAATCTGATGGAACTTATCGATTGGTGCAGGATTTGAGAACATTAAATCGGATAGTACAGGTCAGGCACCCAGTGGTGCCAAACCCCTATATGTTATTAAGTAAGATCCCTCATGATTACAGATGGTTTAGTGTGATAGATTTAAAGGATGCCTTTTGGGCTTGTCCCTTGGCGGAGGAAAGATTTGGGACTATCCCCCTATGAAATTTTATTTGGATTACCTTATCTGGGAACGCAGGGAGAATTGCCAATTCCCGAAATTAAAGATTTGTTTTTAAAAGAAGTATATACTGGGCTTGTCCTCCTCTTTATTTTTCCTCAGAAAACAGGGTCTATTGGCACAGACTCCGCCCCTTGAATTTGCTGTTCATCCCATCCGGCCAGGAGATTGGATCTTAATAAAATCATGGACAGAGACTAAGCTGCAGCCAGACTGGGAAGGGCCGTACCAGGCTCTTTTGACTACCGAAACGGCAATAAGGACGGCGGAAAAAGGCTGGACTCATTATACTCGGATCAAAGGGCCAGTGGACCCTCCAGTTGAGGAAGAAGTCTGGACAGCCGAATCAACGCAAGACCCGCTGAAACTCAGGCTAAAGAGACTTTGAGTAACTGACTATACAGTGGCAGCGCGAGCACGGGATTATATCTGTAAGATTGTATATTAAGCCTTTTTGTGTTTTAGCATAATGATTAGAATACTGGGAATGCTTAGAGTTATGATGCTAGCCCTCTTGGTATTAGGATTTTGTCAAATATCATTTTCATATTTATTATTAATGGTTCCTGAGTCTGATAATCCACAAGTAATAGACACTGATGTATGTAGCTTAGTAAATTGTGGGAATATAGCTAATTAGAGACAATACCGCAACTCGGAGATACATCTTAAGTCCTATGGGGATGGCCTCGGGGATGGTACCTGGTATAATGGTCTTGTCATAATACACCGGGCCCCCTTCCGACCAGCTCGCAATTGTCTCGATAAGAAGTGTAACCCCATATATTTAACGATAAGGAAAACCACATGGCACGAAGCAGTTTTGGGGGTTGGCACTTATGAGATACAATTAAATGAAACATTTGGGATTGAAATGAAAGCAAATGGGAAGGAGTTTGTGGGCTGTTGTTTTCGAATTAGCGTAGGACAGGGAAAACGGGTAGAATTACTGGGTAATGAGATACAACCTTTCACCCCTCCCGATGATCCTAAAGTAGTAAAAATTATAGAGGTAAAGGATTTGAAACAGACCATTGAGATAGAGACTGGGTATGGGGATGCAAATGCCTGGGTTGAATGGGTAAAATATACTGTAATAAGTCTGAACAAAAGCAATTGCTATGCATGTGCCTCCGGTAGGCCAGTGGCCCAGGTGGTTCCCTTTCCGCTCGGGTGGAAGCGAGACAGGAAGGGCATGAAATGTATGATAGCCCTGTACCAGGATGAGACTGCATGGAATGATAGGAATTGTACCTCCCTATCTCTAATGTTCCCTCCCTTGGAGGAGAAAGATGCAAAAGATCCCCCCACATTTTCCGCCGCAGTTGGAAATCACACGTCTTTTGTGCACAGGCGAGGTACGAGTCGGTCGAGAGATTTGGGGGAGCTGAAATTATGTACAGAGATTAAGAATGTTACCGAAATGGAGAAGGGAGGGAACTACTCAGCATTAAAGCTTCCCCGAGCGGATCTGTGGTGGTACTGTGGAGGAAAAATATTGAGACCCACCCTACCTCCGGATTGGAAAGGGATATGCGCAATTGTACAATTGGCAATTCCATTTACCTTGGCATTTGAGAAGGAGAAGATAGTAAGAAAAAGGGAAGGGGTAAGAGATTACTGTTAGATACTTCTTTTGATGACAGGATTTATCTTGATTCAGTAGGAGTCCCTAGGGGAGTACCTGAATTCAAAGCTCGTAACCAGATTGCAGCAGGCTTTGAGTCAGCTCTCTTTTGGTGGGTAACAATTAATAAAAATGTAGACTGGATAAATTACATTTTCTATAATCAACAGCGATTTATAAATTATACAAGAGAGGCGGTTAAAGGAATATCAGAACAGCTTGATGCGACAAGTAGGATGGCATGGGAAAACAGAATAGCCCTTGATATGATTTTAGCAGAGAAAGGGGGTGTATGTGTGATGTTAGGAGGAAGCTGTTGTACCTTTATTCCTAATAACACTGCACCTGATGGTTCAATTACTCGGGCCTTATGGGGATTGACTACCTTAGCAGAGGAACTGGCTGAGAATTCAGGAGTAGACACATCTCTCACAGGATGGCTTGAATCCTGGTTTGGAAAATGTAAGGGGGTGGTGGTTTCTATCCTTACTTCCCTGATAGTAGTAGTCGGGGTATTGGTGGCCATTGGCTGTTGTATCATACCCTGTATACGAGGGCTCACCCAAAGGCTGATTGAAACAGCCTTGATGAAAAGAATGCCCCTGAGGGGAAATTTGACAGAGGAACTTTATCAACTAAATAATAAGGATATGAGTGAGACTAAGATGGATGAAATCTCTGAAATGATGCTTGCGAATTTTGGGAACAATGTTTAAAAAAAAAGAGGAGACAAAAATGCAGAAGATAACAGATAGTAATGAAAAGAAAAAGGGGAAATTGTGGGATATAAATGAATTAATGTTATTTCTGCAACTATAAATTCTGATACAGAACAGGAATGAGAAAATATATATTCAGCAAAAAGAAAGGATATGTTAGCATGAGACGTGATTACAGAACAATGGTGGATGTATGGGCAAACAGGAAAGCATCTGTTTCCCCCGCTTACACGGAGACACAGGAACAAACCCTAAAGAGGTCAAAGTGGCCTCTGGATAGAAATAGATTCTGATAGAAGAAAAGATATGCCTAATCAATAACCTACAATAGACTGACGTCAAACACCCTGATGGGAGTCAGAGATAAGAGTTTGTCACGGACAAGACAGGATAAACAGAAGTTGTGGGATAAGTCTTAAGGAAATGAGTGACGTAAGCGAAGCAGGGAACAAACAATGGAATAAGAAAAACATATGGGAAAAAACTGTATAAACTGCAAGGGTTTTTTGGGGTATACTGTGCATTTTGTCATTGCCTTACCTGGCAATTAGACAAAGCACCCACCTATAGGTGTATAAATAAAACGATGCTGCTATTCAGAAATTTGGTCTCGGACTGAAATTATTAAAGTGAGTGAGCTTTTGTTTCTCACAAATGAATGAAAGCAGATCGTTTCATTGAATGAATGAGTTAAGTTCGAAACAATGAATTAATGATGCCTGCCTTTCTCTCTCTCTCACTCTGTCCCTCTCTCTCCCATCTAACTCCCTGCCAGTCTCTCTCATTCTCTCTCTCTCTCTCTCTCATCCAACTGTCTTTCTCTCTCTTTCTCATCTAACTGTCTGCCTCTCTCTCTCCCTCCATCACATCTAACTGCATGCCAATCTCTCTCTCTCTATCTCTCGTCTAACTGCCTTCCTCTCTATCTCTCTTGTCTAACTGCCTGTCTCTTTCTCTCTCTCATCTGACTGCCTCTCTCTCTCTTGTCTAACTGCCTGCCTCTCTTTCTCTCTCTCTCTCACTCACTCTCTCTCACTTTCTCTCTTGTCTAACTGCCTGCCTCTCTCTTTCTCTCTGTCTCTTTCTCTCTTTCGTCTGCCTGCCTCTCTCTCTCTGTCTCTCTCTCGTCCAATTGCCTGCCAGTCTCTCTCTCTCGTCTAACTGCTTGCCTCTCTCTCTATCGCTGTCTCTCTCTCTCCCTCGTCCAACTGCCTGCCAGTCTCTCTCTCTCGTCTCACTGCCTGCTAGTCACGCTCTCTCCTCTCTCTCTCGTCTAACTGCCTGCCTCTCACTCTCTCTTTCTCTGTCTCTCTCTCTCTCTCTCCCTCGTCTAAGTGCCTGCTAGTCTCTCTCTCTCTCTCTCTCTGTCTCTCTCTCTCATCTAACTGCCGACCTATCTAACTATCTCTTTCTCTCTCTCATCTAACTGACTGCTTCTCTCTCGCTCTCTTTCTCTTTTTCTCTCTCTCGTCCAACTGCCTCTCTCTCTCTCTCGTCTAACTGTCTGCCTCTCTCTCACTTTCATCTTAACTGCCTGTCTCTCTCTCTCCCTCTCTCTCCCTCTCTCTCTCCCTCTCTCTCTCCCAGTCACATCTAGCTGCCTGCCTATCTCTCTCCTTTCATCTAACTGCCTGCCTCTCTCTCTCTCTCGCAATCTCTCTCTCTCGTCAAACTACCTTCCTCTCTCTCTATCTCTCTGACTGCCTGACACTCTATCTCTCTCTGTCTTCCTGTCTCCCTCTGTTTCTCTCTCTCTCTGTCTCTCGTTCTCTCTTTGCATGCCTCCCTCTCTCTTTCTCTCTCCCTGCTCGCCACTATTTCCCTTAATTCTCTCTGTGCGTGCCTTTCGGTCACTGTCTCTCACTCCCTCTTTAACTGCTGCTCTCTCTGTCTCTCTCTCATCTAACTGCCTACCTCTGTCTCTCTCTCTCTCTCGTCTAACTGCCTGCCTTTCTCTCTCTCACTCTGTCTCTCTCACTCTCTCCCATCTAACTCCCTGCCAGTCTCTCTCATTCTCTCCTTCTTTCTCTCTCTCGTCTAACTGTCTGCCTCTTTCTCTCTCTCTCGTCCAACTCTTTCTCGCTCTCGCATCCGACTGCCTCTCTCTCTCTCTCTCTCTCTCATATCTCACTGCCTGACTCTCTCTCTCTCTCGTCTATCTTCCCGCCCCACTCTCTCCCTCTCCCTCGTCCAACTGCCTCTATCTCTCTCTGTCTCTCCCCCTCTCGTCTAACTGCCTTCCTCTCTCTCTATCTCTCTCTCGCCTACCTGCCAGCTTCTCTCTCTTTCATCTAACTGTCTTCCTCTCTCTCTACGTCTCTGACTGCCTGACACTCTCTCTCTCTGCCTTCCTGTCTCTCTCTGTTTTTTTTTTCTCTCTCTCTCTCTCTCTGAATCTCTCTCCATACATGCCTGCCTCTCTCTTTCTCTCTCTCCCTGCCCACCACTATTTCACTTAATTCTCTATGTGCATGCCTCTCTGTCACTGTCTCTCATTCTGTACCTCTGTCTCTTTCTCTCCCTTTCTCTCGTCTACCTGCCAGTCTGTCTCTCTCTTTCTCTCTCTCTCTCTCGTCTAACTGCCTGTCTCTCTCTCTCTCTTTTTCTCTCTCTGCTCTAACAGTCTGCCCGTTTTTCTCCCTCATCCAACTGCCTGTCTCTCTCTCTCGTCAAACTACCTTCCTCTCTATCTCTCTGACTGCCTGACACTCTCCTTCTGTCTTCCTGTCTCTCTCTTTCTCTCTCTCTCTCTCTGGTCTAACTGCCTTCCTCTGTCTCTCTTTTTCTCTCTCTCTCTCTTTCTCTGTCATCTAACTGCCCGCCACGTTCTCTCTCTCTCATCCGACTACAAGTCTCTCTCTCTCGTCTAACTGCCTGCCTTTCTCTCTCTCTAGCTCTCTGTCTGCTTGCCACACTCTCTTTCTCTCTCTCTCTTGTCTAACTGCCTGCGTTCCTCATCCAACTGTCTCTATCTCTCTCTCTCTCTCCCCCTTCCTCTCTCATCTAACTGTCTGCCTGCCTCTCTCTCTCTCTCACTTTCTCTCTGTCTCTCTCGTCTAACTGCCTGCCTCTCTCGCTCTCTCTCGTCAATCGGCCTGCCTCTCTCTTTCTCTCTCTCTCATCTAACTGCCTGCATCACTTTCTCTCTTTCTCGCTCTTTCTCGCTCTTTCTCTCTCTCATCTAACTGCCTGCGTCTCTCTCTCTCGTCGAACTGCCTGCCCATCTCTCTCTCTCATCTAACTGCCTGCCTCTCTCTCTCCCTTTCTCTCTCTCGTCTATCTACCTGTCCGACTCTTTCTCTCTCGCTCTCTCGCCTAACTGCCTTCCTCTCTCTCTCAATCTCTCTCTCTCTCTTATCTAAATGACTGCCTCTCTCTCTATCTCTCTCTCTCGACTACCTGCCTACCTCACTCTCACTCTCTCTCTCGTCTAACTGCATCTCTCCCTATCTCTTTTTCTCTATTTCTTTCTCTCGTCTAACTGCCTGTGTCTCTCTCTCTCTCTCTCTCTTGTCTATCGCCTGCCCCACTCTCGCTCTCTCACCTAACTGTCTTCCTCTCTCTCTCTCTCTCATCTAAATGCCTCTCTCTCTCTGTCTCAATCTCTCTCTTTCTCTCTCATCTATCTGCCTGCCCCAATCTCTTTTTCTCTTTCTATTTCTCTCTCGTCTAACTGCCTGCGTTTCTTTCTCTCTTTCTCGCTTTTTCTTTCTCTCATCTAACTGCCTGCATCTATCTCTCCCTCTCTCTCATCTATATCTCTCTCCATAGATGCCTGCCTCTCTCTCTCTTTCTCCCTGCCCACCACTATTTCCCTTAATTCTCTACATGCATGCCTCTCTGTCACTGTCTCTCATTCTGTACCTCTGTCTCTTTCTCTCCCTCCTGCTCTCTCGTCTACCTGTCAGCCTGTCTCTCTCTTTCTCTCTCTCTCGTCTAACTGCCT
Source organism: Chiloscyllium plagiosum (assembly GCF_037043375.1). Classification (NCBI taxonomy): domain Eukaryota; kingdom Metazoa; phylum Chordata; class Chondrichthyes; order Orectolobiformes; family Hemiscylliidae; genus Chiloscyllium; species Chiloscyllium plagiosum. Next base: position 23,034,312 of record NW_028270139.1, read on the forward strand.
GTCTCTCTCTATCTCTCTCTCGTTCAACTGCCAGCCTGTCTCTCTCTCGTCTAATTACCTACGTCTCTCTCTCTCTCTTTTTCTCTCTCTGCTCTAACTGTCTGCCTCTTTCTCTCCCTCATCCAACTGCCTGTCTCTCTCTCTCTCTCTCTCATCCAACTGCCTGTCTCTCTCTCTCTATCTCACCCTCTCTCGTCTAACTGCTTGTCTCTCTCTCCCTCTCTCTCTCTCAGCTAACTGCCTTCCTCTCTCTCGCAATCTCACTTTCACACTCTTTCTCTCTCTAGTCTAACTGCCTGTGACTCCCTCTCTCTCGTCCAACTGCCTGCCCCTCTCTCTCTCGTCTAACTGCCTGCCTCTGTCTATCTCTCTCTCTCTCTCGCAATCCCTCTCTCGCTCTCATCTAACTGCCTCTCTCTCTCTGGTCCAACTGTCTGTCTCTCTCTCTCTCTATCCCCCACTCGTCTAACTGCCTGCCTGCCTCCCTCTCTCTCTCGTGTAACTGCCTGACCCTCTCTCTAGATCTCTCTCGTCTAACTCCCTGCCAGTCTATCTCTCTCTATCCCTCTCCCACTCTCTCTCATCTAATTCCCTGATTCTCTCCCTCTATCTCGTCTAACTGTTTACCTCTCTCTCTATCTCACTCTCTCATCTAACTGCCTACCCCTCTCAGTCTCTAACTGCCTGCTAGACTCTCTCTCCTCTTTCTCTCATCTAACTGCCTGTCACTCTCTCTCACTCACACACTCTCTCTCTCCCCTCTCTCATCTAACTGCCTGCCTCTCTCTCCTCTCATCTAACTGCCTGCCAGTCTGTCTCTCTCCTCTAACTGCCTGCCAGTCTCTCTCTCTCGTCGAACTGCCTGCCTCTCTCTCTTTCTCTCTTTCTCTCTCTCTCGTCTAACTGACGACTTCTCTCTTTCTCTCATCTAACTGCCTGCCTCTCTCTCTCGCAATCTTTCTCTATCTTTCTCTCTCGTCTAACTGCCTGTCTTTCTTTGTCTCTCATCTGACTGCCTTCCTCTCTCTATCTCGCTCTTGCCTATCTGCCTGCCACTCGCTTTCTCTCTCTCTCTCTCGTCAAACTACCTTCCTCTCTCTCTCTATCTCGCTGACTGCCTGACACTCAGTCTCTCTGTCTTCCTGTCTCCCTCTCTTTCTCTTTCTCTCTCTCTCTCACCTTTCTCTCATCTAACTGCCTGCCTCTCTCTCTCTCTGTCTCTCTCTCATCTAACTGCCTGCCTCTCTCTCTCTCTCCCTTTCTCTCTCCCTCTCTCTCATCTAACAGTCTGTCTCTCTCTTTCTCTTGTCTAACTGCCTGTGTCTCTCTCTCTCTCTCTCGTCTAACTGCCTGAATCTCTCCCTCTATCTCGCCTAACTGTTTACCTCTCTCTCTATCTCACTCTCTCTCATCTAACTGCCTACCCCTCTCAGTCTCTAACTGCCTGCTAGACACTCTCTCCTCTTCTCTTTCTCTCATCTAACTGCCTGCCACTCTCTCTCTCTCTCTCTCTCTCTCTCGTCGAACTGTCTGCCTCTCTCTCTTTCTCTCTCTCTTGTCTAACTGACGACTTCTCTCTCTCTCTCATCTAACTGCCTGCCTCTCTCTCTCTCCCTCGCAATCTTTCTCTGTCTTTCTCTCTCTCGTCTAACTGCCTGACTTTCTTTGTCTCTCATCTGACTGCCTGCCTCTCTCTATCTCTCTCTCTCGCCCATCTGCTTGCCCACTCGCTTTCTCTCTCTCTCATCAAATTACCTTCCTCTCTCTCTCTATCTCTCTGACTGCCTGACACTCACTCTCTGTCCTCCTGATTCCCCCCTCTCTCTCTCTCTCACTCTCTCCTTACATGCCTGTGTCTCTCATTCTCTCTCCCTGCCTGCCACTATTTCCCTTAATTCTCTATGTGCACGCTTCTCTGTCACTGTCTCTCATTCTCCACCTTCCTGCTATACTCCCTCTTTAACTGCTGGGTCTCTCTGTCCCTCTCTCTCATCTAACTACCTACTCCTCTCACTCTCTCGCTGTCTCTCATCTGACTGCCTGCCCCACTCACTCTCTTTCTCACACATCTAACTGCCTGCCTCTGTCTCTCTTGTTTATCTGCCTGCCTCACTCTTTCTCTTTCTCTCATCTTACTGCCTGCATCTGTCACTCTCTCTCAATCTATCTCTCTCTCTCTCTTGTCTAACTGCATGCCTCTCTCACTCTCTATATCTCTCTCTCTCATCTAACTGCCTGCTTTTTTCTCTCTCTATCTCATCAAACTGCCTGCCTCTCTATCTCTCTCTCTTGCTTCCCTGCCAACTTCTCTCTCTCCTCTCTCTCTCAATCTCTCTCTCTCATCTAACTGCCTGCCAGTCTCTCTCTCTCGTCTAACTGTCTGCTTCTTTCTCGCTCTCGCATCCGACTGCCTGTCTCTCCCTCTCTCATATCTCTCTCTCTCTGGTCTATCTCCCCGCCGCACTCTCTCTCTCCCTCGTCCAACTGCCTCTATCTCTCTCTGTCTCTCCCCCTCTCTAGTCTAACAGCCTGCCTGCCTCTCTCTCTCATCTGCCTTCCTCTCTCTCTATCTCTCTCTCTCACCTACCTGCCAGGTTCTCTCTCTCTCATCTAACTGCCTTCCTCTCTCTCTATCTCTCTGACTGCCTGACACATTAAATGATCCATTAATAGTGGCGAGCAGGGAGAGAGAAAGAGAGAGGGGGACAGAGAGAGAGAGAAACAGAGAGAGACAGGAAGACAGAGAGAGATAGAGTGTCAGGCAGTCAGAGAGATAGAGAGTGAGGAAGGTAGTTTGACAAGAGAGAGAGATTGCAAGAGAGAGAGAGAGAGAGGTAGGCAGTTAGGTAAAAGGAGAGAGATAGGCATGCAGTTAGATGACACTGAGAGAGTGAGAGAGAGACAGGCAGTTAAGATGAGAGTGAGAGAGGCAGACAGTTAGACGAAAGAGTGAGAGAGAGAGGCAGTTGGACGAGAGAGAGAAAAAGGCAGGCAGTTAGACGAGAGAAAAAGGCAGGCAGTTAGACGAGAGAGAGAAAAAGAGAGAAAGAGAGCGAGAGAGAAGCAGTCAGTTAGATGAGAGAGAGAGAAAGAGAGAGGGGTCGGCAGTTAGATGAGAGAGAGACAGAGACGAGCAGGCACTTAGACAAGGGAGAGAGAGTGAGTGGCAGGCAGTTAGACGAGAGAGAGAAGGAGAGAGAGTGACTAGCAGGCAGTGAGACGAGAGAGAGAGACTGGCAGGCAGTTGGACGAGGGAGAGAGAGAGAGACAGAAATAGAGAGAGAGGCAGGCAGTTAGACGAGGGACAGAGACTGGCAGGCAATTGGACGAGGGAGAGAGAGAGAGAGAGAGACAGGCAGTTAGACGAGAGAGAGAAAGAGACAGAGAGAGAGAGAGATTGGCATGCAGTTACATGAGAGGGAGGGAGAGAGAGGGGCAGACAGTTAGACAAGAGAGAGAGAGACAGTTGGACGAGAGAGAGAGAAAGAGAGAATGAGAGAGACTGGCAGGAAGTTAGATGGGAGAGAGAGAGACAGTGAGAGAGAGTGAAAGGCAGGCGGTTAGATAAGAGAGAGAGAGACCAGCAGTTAAAGAGGGAGTGTGGCAGGAAGGTAGTGAATGAGAGACAGTGACCGAAAGGCACGCACAGAGAGAATTAAGGGAAATAGTGGCGAGCAGGGAGAGAGAAAGAGAGAGGGAGGCATGCAAGGAGAGAACAAGAGACAGAAAGAGAGAGAAACAGAGGGAGACAGGAAGACAGAGAGAGAGTGAGTGTCAGGCAGTCAGAGAGAGAGGAAGGTAGATTAGATTAGATTACTTACAGTGTGGAAACAGGGCCTTTGGCCCAACAAGTCCACACCGACCCGCCGAAGCGCAACCCATCCATACCCCTACATTTACCCCTTACCTAACACTACGGGCAATTTAGCATGGCCAATTCACCTAACCTGCACATCTTTGGACTGTGGGAGGAAATCAGAACACCCGGAGGAAACCCACGCAGACACGGGGAGAATGTGCAAACTCCACACAGTCAGTCACCTGAGGCGGGAATTGAACCCGGGTTTCTGACGCTGTGAGGCAGCTAACCACTGTGCCACCGTGCCGCCCACAATTACGAAGGTAGATTGACGAGAGAGATTGCGAGAGAGCGAGAGAGGCAGGCAATTAGATGAAAGGAGAGAGATAGGCAGGCAGTTAGATGAGACTGGGAGAGAGAGAGGGAGAGAGAGAAACAGGCAGTTAGATGAGAGAGGGAGAGGCAGACAGTTAGACGAGAGAGGGAGAGAGAGGCAGTTGGACGAGAGAGAGGAAAAGGCAGGCAGTTAGACGAGAGAGAGAAAAAGAGAGAAAGAGAGCGAGAGAGAAGCAGTCAGTTAGATGAGAGAGAGAGAAAGAGAGAGGGGTCGGCAGTTAGATGAGAGAGAGACAGAGACGAGCAGGCACTTAGACAAGGGAGAGAGAGTGAGTGGCAGGCAGTTAGACGAGAGAGAGAAGGAGAGAGAGTGACTAGCAGGCAGTGAGACGAGAGAGAGAGACTGGCAGGCAGTTGGATGAGGGAGAGAGAGACAGAGAGACAGAAATAGAGAGAGAGGCAGGCAGTTAGACGAGGGACAGAGACTGGCAGGCAATTGGACGAGGGAGAGAGAGAGAGAGAGAGACAGGCAGTTAGACGAGAGAGAGAAAGAGACAGAGAGAGAGAGACAGATTGGCATGCAGTTACATGAGAGGGAGGGAGAGAGAGGGGCAGACAGTTAGACAAGAGAGAGAGAGACAGTTGGACGAGAGAGAGAGAAAGAGAGAATGAGAGAGACTGGCAGGAAGTTAGATGGGAGAGAGAGGGACAGTGAGAGAGAGTGAAAGGCAGGCGGTTAGATAAGAGAGAGAGAGACCAGCAGTTAAAGAGGGAGTGTGGCAGGAAGGTAGTGAATGAGAGACAGTGACCGAAAGGCACGCACAGAGAGAATTAAGGGAAATAGTGGCGAGCAGGGAGAGAGAAAGAGAGAGGGAGGCATGCAAGGAGAGAACAAGAGACAGAAAGAGAGAGAAACAGAGGGAGACAGGAAGACAGAGAGAGAGTGAGTGTCAGGCAGTCAGAGAGAGAGGAAGGTAGATTAGATTAGATTACTTACAGTGTGGAAACAGGGCCTTTGGCCCAACAAGTCCACACCGACCCGCCGAAGCGCAACCCATCCATACCCCTACATTTACCCCTTACCTAACACTACGGGCAATTTAGCATGGCCAATTCACCTAACCTGCACATCTTTGGACTGTGGGAGGAAATCAGAGCACCCGGAGGAAACCCACGCAGACACGGGGAGAATGTGCAAACTCCACACAGTCAGTCACCTGAGGCGGGAATTGAACCCGGGTTTCTGACGCTGTGAGGCAGCTAACCACTGTGCCACCGTGCCGCCCACAATTACGAAGGTAGATTGACGAGAGAGATTGCGAGAGAGCGAGAGAGGCAGGCAATTAGATGAAAGGTGAGAGATAGGCAGGCAGTTAGAACATAGAACATAGAACATAGAAGAATACAGCGCAGTACAGGCCCTTGGGCCCTCGATGTTGCGCCGATCCAAGCCCACCTAAACTACACTAACCCACTATCCTCCATATACCTATCCAATGCCCTCTTAAATGCCCATAAAGAGGGAGAGTCCACCACTGTTACTGGCAGGGCATTCCATGAACTAACGACTCGCTGAGTGAAGAACCTACCCCTAACATCAGTCCTATATCTACCCCCCCTTAATTTAAAGCTATGCCCCCTTGTAATACCCGACTCAATACGCGGGAAAAGGTTCATACTGTCGACCCTATCTAACCCCCTAATCATCTTGTACACCTCAATCAAGTCACCCCTAAACCTTCTTTTCTCTAGTGAAAACAGCCCCAAGTGCCTCAGTCTTTCCTCATACGATTTTCCTTCCATACCAGGCAACATCCTGGTAAACCTCCTCTGCACCCGTTCCAATGCCTCCACATCCTTCCTATAGTATGGCGACCAAAACTGCACACAATATTCCAGATGCGGCCGTACCAGAGTCTTATACAACTGCATCATGACCTCAGGACTCCGGAACTCAATTCCTCTACCAATAAAAGCCAGTACGCCATATGCCTTCCTCACCGCACTATTTACCTGGGTGGCAACTTTCAGAGATCTGTGTACATGGACACCAAGATCCCTCTGCTCATCCACACTACCAAGTATCCGACCATTAGCCCAGTACCCCATCTTTTTGTTATTCTTCCCAAAGTGAATCACCTCGCACTTAGCTACATTGAATTCCATCTGCCACCTTTCTGCCCAGCTCTGCAGCTTCTCTATATCCTGCTGTAACCTGCCACATGCTTCCTCACTGTCAACAACTCCTCCGACTTTCGTGTCATCCGCAAACTTGCTCACCCAACCTTCTAACCCCTCTTCCAGGTCATTTATAAAAATGACAAACAGCAATGGTCCCAAAACAGATCCTTGCGGAACACCGTTAGATGAGACTGGGAGAGAGAGAGGGAGAGAGAGAAACAGGCAGTTAGATGAGAGAGGGAGAGGCAGACAGTTAGACGAGAGAGGGAGAGAGAGGCAGTTGGACGAGAGAGAGGAAAAGGCAGGCAGTTAGACGAGAGAGAGAAAAAGAGAGAAAGAGAGCGAGAGAGAAGCAGTCAGTTAGATGAGAGAGAGAGAAAGAGAGAGGGGTCGGCAGTTAGATGAGAGAGAGACAGAGACGAGCAGGCACTTAGACAAGGGAGAGAGAGTGAGTGGCAGGCAGTTAGACGAGAGAGAGAAGGAGAGAGAGTGACTAGCAGGCAGTGAGACGAGAAAGAGAGACTGGCAGGCAGTTGGACGAGGGAGAGAGAGAGAGACAGAAATAGAGAGAGAGGCAGGCAGTTAGACGAGGGACAGAGACTGGCAGGCAATTGGACGAGGGAGAGAGAGAGAGAGAGAGACAGGCAGTTAGACGAGAGAGAGAAAGAGAGAGAGAGAGAGAGAGAGATTGGCATGCAGTTACATGAGAGGGAGGGAGAGAGAGGGGCAGACAGTTAGACAAGAGAGAGAGAGACAGTTGGACGAGAGAGAGAGAAAGAGAGAATGAGAGAGACTGGCAGGAAGTTAGATGGGAGAGAGAGGGACAGTGAGAGAGAGTGAAAGGCAGGCGGTTAGACAAGAGAGAGAGAGACCAGCAGTTAAAGAGGGAGTGTGGCAGGAAGGTAGTGAATGAGAGACAGTGACCGAAAGGCACGCACAGAGAGAATTAAGGGAAATAGTGGCGAGCAGGGAGAGAGAAAGAGAGAGGGAGGCATGCAAGGAGAGAACAAGAGACAGAAAGAGAGAGAAACAGAGGGAGACATGAAGATAGAGAGAGAGTGAGTGTCAGGCAGTCAGAGAGAGAGGAAGGTAGATTAGATTAGATTACTTACAGTGTGGAAACAGGGCCTTTGGCCCAACAAGTCCACACCGACCCGCCGAAGCGCAACCCACCCATACCCCTACATTTACCCCTTACCTAACACTACGGGCAATTTAGCATGGCCAATTCACCTAACCTGCACATCTTTGGACTGTGGGAGGAAATCAGAGCACCCGGAGGAAACCCACACAGACACGGGGAGAATGTGCAAACTCCACACAGTCAGTCACCTGAGGCGGGAATTGAACCCGGGTTTCTGACGCTGTGAGGCAGCTAACCACTGTGCCACCGTGCTGCCCACAATTACGAAGGTAGATTGACGAGAGAGATTGCGAGAGAGCGAGAGAGGCAGGCAATTAGATGAAAGGAGAGAGATAGGCAGGCAGTTAGATGAGACTGGGAGAGAGAGAGGGAGAGAGAGAAACAGGCAGTTAGATGAGAGAGGGAGAGGCAGACAGTTAGACGAGAGAGGGAGAGAGAGGCAGTTGGACGAGAGAGAGGAAAAGGCAGGCAGTTAGACGAGAGAGAGAAAAAAAGAGAGAAAGCGAGCGAGAGAGAAGCAGTCAGTTAGACGAGAGAGAGAAAAAAAAAGAGGGATCGGCAGTTAGGTGAGAGAGAGAGAGAGACTAGCAGGCATTTAGAAGAGGGAGAGAGAGAAAGAAAAAGTGAGAGTGAGAGGCAGGCAGTTAGACGAGAGAGAGAAGGAGAGAGAGCGACTAGCAGGCAGTTAGATGAGAGAGAGAGAGAGACTGACAGGCAGTTGGACTAGGGAGAGAGAGAGGCAGGCAGTTAGACGAGAGAGAGAGACACAGAGAGAAAGAGGAAGTCTGATGAGAGAGAGAAAGAGACAGGCAGTTAGACGAGAGAGAAAGAGGAAGGCAGTGAGACGAGAGAGAGTGAGAGATAGAGAGAGAGAGAGAGAGATTGGCATGCAATTAGATGAGAGAGAGAGAGGAAGGCAGTTAGGCGAGAGAGAGAAAGAGATAGAGAAAGAGATTGACAGGCAGTTAGACGAGAGAGAGAGGGAGAGAGAAAGAAAGAGAGACAGACTGGCAGGCAGTAAGACGAGAGAAATAGAGAGTGCGCAAGGTGTAGGCAGTTTGGTGAGAGAGAGGTAGAGAGAGAGACCAGCAATTAAAGAGGGAGTGTGACAGGCAGGTGGAGAATGAGAGAGAGTGACAGAGAGGCATGCACATAGAGAATTAAGGGAAATAGTGGTGGGCAGGGAGAGAGAAAGAGAGAGGCAGGCATGTATGGAGAGATATAGAAAGAGAGAGAGAGAGAGAGAAAGGCAGTTAGACGAGGCGGGGGGCAGGAAGTTAGACGATAGAGAGAGAGGGAGAGAGAGCGAAAGAGAGGCAGGCAATCGGATGAGAGAGAGAGAGAAAATGGCAGGCAGTTAGACGAGAGAGAGAGAAAAAAGGGAGGGAGAAAGAGAAAGAGGGAGAGAGAGAAAGAGAGAAAGATTGTGTGAGAGAAAGAGAGAGAGACAGGCAGTTAGATGAGAGAGAGAAAGGTAACCAGTTAGACAAGAAAGGGGGAGAGAGAGAGAGAAAAAGAGAGAAACTGGCAGGCAGTCAGATGAGAGAGAGAGAGAGAGGGATAGAGAGAGACAGGCAGTCTCACTCTCTCTCTCATCTAACTGCCTACCTCTCTCTCACTCTCTCTCTCATCTAACTGCATGCCAATCTCTCTCTCTATCTCTCACTCTCTCGTCTAACTGCCTGTCTCTCTCTCTCTCTCTCAATCTCTCTCTCTCTTCTATCTGCCTGCATCTTTCTCTCTCTCATCCGACTGCCTGTCTCTTTCTCTCTCCCTCTCTCTCATCTAACTGCCTACCCCCACCCCCTCTCTCTCTTTCATCTAACTGCCCGCCTCTCTCCATCTGTCCCTCTCTCGTCTAACTGCCTGCCTCTCTATCTCTCAATCTCTCCCTCTCTTTCTCTCACTCGTCTAACTGCACATCTCTCTCTCCTTCTCCCTCTCTTGCCTAACTGCGTGCCTCTCTCTTTCTCTCTCTCTGTCATCTAACTGCCTACCTGCCCCTCTATCTCTCTCATCTAACTCCCTGCCTCTCTCTTTCTCTCTCTCTCTCTCTTATCTAACTACTTGTGTGTGTCTCTCTCTCTCTTTCCCCTCTCGTCTAACTGCCTGCCGCTTTCACTCTCTCTCGTCCAAGTACCTGTCTCTTTCTCTCTCATCTAACTGCCTGCCTCTCTCTCTCTCTCCCTCTCACTCGTCTAACTGCCTGCCTCTCCCTCTTTATCTCTCAATTTTGTCTAATTGCCTGCGTCTCTCTCTCTCTCTTTCTCTCTCTCCTCCAACTGCCAGTCTCTCTCTCACCCTCTCTCTCCCCCTCTCATCAAACTGCCTACCTTCTTTCTCTCTGTCATCTAACTGCCGGTCTCTCTCTCTCTCCCTTTCACTCATCTCACTGTCTGCCTCTCTCTCTTTCTCTCTCTTGTCTAACTGCCTGCCTTTTTCTCTCTCTCGTCCAACTGCCTGTGTGTGTCCCTCTCTCTCCCTCTCTCATCTAACTGTCTGTCTCTCTCTCCCCCCCCCCCCCGTCTAACTGCCTGCCTCTCTCTCTCTTTCTCTCTCTCTTGTCTAACTGCCTGCCTTTTTCTCTCTCGTCCAACTGCCTGTGTGTGTCCCTCTCTCCCTCTCTCATCTAACTGTCTGTCTCTCTCTCTCCCCCCTCTCTCGTCTAACTGCCTGTCTCTCTCTCCCTCTCTCATCTAACTGCCTGTCTCTCTCTCTCTCCCCCCCTCTCTCGTCTAACTGCCTGCCTCTCTCTCTCTCTCATCTAACTGCCTGTCTCTCTCTCTCTATCTCCTTGTCTCTCTCATCTTCCTGCCTGCCTCTCTCTCTCTCCTCCTTCTCTCTCTCGTCTAATTGCCTGCCTCTCTGTCTCTCCCTCATCCAGTTGTCTGCCAATCTCTCTGTCTCTCTCTCTCTCGTCTAACTGTCTGTCTCTCTATCTCGCTCTTCCTCTCATCTAACTATCTGCTCGTCTCTCTCTCGTCTAACTGTTTACCTTTCTCTCTCTCTCTGTCTCTCTCTCATCTAACTGCCAACTCCTCTCATTCTCTCTTTCTCTCTCGTCTAACTGCTTGCCAGTCTCTCTCTCATCTAACTGCCTGCCTCTCTCTCTTTCCCTCTCTTGTCTAACTGCCTGCCTTTTTCTCTCTCGTCCAACTGCCTGTGTGTGTCTCTCTCTCTCTCATCTAACTGCCTGTCTCTCTCATCTAACTGCCTGTCTCTCTCCCTCTCCCTCTCCCGTCTAACTCTCTCTCTCTCTCTCCCTCTCCCTGCCTATCACTCTTCTCTCATCTAACTGCCTGTCTCTCTCTTTCTCTCTCTCTCTCCCTCTGTCTCTCATCTGTCTGCCTCTCTCTCTCGTCAAACTACCATCCTCTCTCTCTCTTACTGCCTGACGCTCACTCTCTCTCTGTCTTCCTGTTTCCCTCTGTCTGTCTCTCTCTCTCTCTCCCTCCCCCTAACCCCCCGATTGCTGCCAGTCTCTCTGTGTGTCTCTCTCGTCTAACTGTCTGCCTCTCTATCTCTCTGTTCCTCTCTCTCTATCTATCTCTCTGACTGCCTGACGCTCACTCTCTCTCTGTCTTCCTGTTTCCCTCTGTTTCTCCCCCCCCCCCCAACCCCCACCCCCCACCATACATGCCTGCCTCTCTCTTTCTCTCCCTGCCCACCTCTATTTCCCTTAATTCTCTATGTGCATGCCTCTTGGTCACTGTCTCTCATTCTCTACCTGCCTGCCACACACCCTCTTTAACTGCTGGTCTCTCTCTCGTCTAACTGCCTGCCTCTATCTCTCACTCGTCTAACTGTTTACCTCTCTCGCTCTCATTTAACTGCCTATACCTCTCACTCTGTCTCTGTCTCTCTCTCTCATCGAACTGCCTGCTAGTCTCTCTCTCTTTCACTCTCTCTCTCTCGCCTTACTGCCTGCCAGACTGTCTCTCTTTCTCTCTCCCTCTCTCTCTCGTCTGTCTGCCTCTCTCTCTTTCTCTTGTCTAACTACCTGCGTCTCTCTCTCTCTCTCTCTCCCTCTCTCTCGTCTATCTGCCTCTCTCTCTTTCTCTTGTCTAACTGCCCGCGTCTCTCTCTCTCTTTCTCTCTTGTCTAACTGCCTGCCTCTCTCTCTCTCGTCTAATTGCCTTCCTTTCTCTCTCTCCCTCTCTTGTCTAACTGCCTGCTTATTTCTCTCTCTCTTTCTCTCTTGTCTAACTGCCTGCCTCTCTCTCTCTCGTCTAATTGCCTTCCTTTCTCTCTTTCCCTCTCTTGTCTAACTGCCTGCCTCTTTCTCTCTCTCATCCGACTGCCTGTCTCCCTCTCCCTCCTTCTCGTCTAATTGCCTGCCTCTTTCTCTCTCTCATAAAACTACCTTCCTCTCTCTCTATCTGTCTGACTGCCTGACACACACTGTCTTTCTGTCTCTCTCTCTCTCTCTCATCTAATTGCCTACCCCTATCAATCTCTTTCTCTCTCTCGTCTAAATGCCTGTCTCTCTCTCTCTCTCTCGTCTAAATGCCTGTCTCTCTCTCTCTCTCTTGTCTAACTGCCTACCCTTCTCACTCTCTCTCTCTCGCGTCTAACTGCCTGGCCGTCTCTCTCTCTCTCTTTCTCTCTGTCTCATCTAACTGCCTGCCAGTCTGTCTCTCTTTCTCTCTCTCTCCCTCTCTCGTCTAACTGCCTGCCTCTCTCTCTTTCTCTCTCTCACCTAATTGCCTGTTTCTCTCCCTCTCCCTCTTTCCTCTCGTCTAACTTCCTGCCTCTCTCTCCTCTCATCTAAATGCCCGCCCCTCTCTCTCTCACTCGTCTAACTGCCTGCCTGCTGCTTTCTCTCTCATCTAACTTCCTGCCTCTCTCTCTGCCTCTCTCTGTCTGTCTGTCTGTCTCTCTCTCTCTCTCCCTCGTCTAACTGCCTGCCTCTCTCTCTCGTCTAACTGTTTACCGCTCTCTCTCTCTGTCTCTCTCTCATCTATCTGCCTGCCCGTCTCTCTCTCGTCGAAATGCCTGCCTGTCTCTTTCTCTCTCTCAATCTCTCTCTCTTTTTCTCTCTCTCATCTAGCTGCCTTTCTCTCTCAACCGATTGCCTGTCTCTCTCTCTCTTTTCAAACTACCTTCCTCTCTCTCTAAATGCCTGTTACTTACTCTCTCTGTCTTCCTGTCTCCGTTTTTCTCTCTCCCTCGTCTAACTGTTTACCTCTCTCTCTGTCACTCTCCCTCATCTAACTGCATACCTCTCTCTCTCTCTCTCTAGTCTAACTGCCTGCCTCTTTCTCTCTCTCGACCAACTGCCTGTCACTTTCTCTCTCTCTCACCCTCTCTCGTCTGCTTGTCTCTCTCTCTCTCATCTAACTGCCTTCCTCTCACTCGCAATCTCTTTCACACTCTCTCTCTAGTCTAACTGCCTGTGACTCCCTCTCTCTCGTCCAACTGCCTGCCCCTCTCTCTCTCGTCTAACTGCCTGCCTCTGTCTATCTCTTTCTCTCTCGCAATCCCTCTCTCTCTTTCACTCTCTCGCTCTCGTCTAACTACCTGTGTCTCTCTTTCTCTCTCTGGCCCAACTGTCTGTCTCTGTCTCTCTCTCTCCCTCACTCGTCTAACTGCCTGCCTGCCCCTCTCTCTCTCTCTCTCTCGTGTAACTGCCTGACCCTCTCTCTAGATCTCTCTCCCTCCCTCTCCCTCTCTCTCTCTCGTCTAACTGGCTGCCCAACTCTCTCTCTCTCTCACTCATCTAACTACCTGCCCCCCCTCTCTCTCTCTTGTTTATCTGCCTGCCCCACTCTTTCTCTTATCTTACTGCCTGCATCTGTCTCTCTCTCTCTCATCTAACTGCCTGCTTTTCTCTCTCTCTATCTCATCGAACTGCCTGCCTGTCTCTCTCATCTATCTCCCAGCCCACTCCCTCTCCTTCTCCCTCGTCCAACTGCCTCTATCTCTCTGTCTCTCCCCCTCTCTCGTCTAACGGCCTGCCTGCCTCTCTCTCTCATCTGACTGATTGCCTCTCTCCCTCTCTCTCGCCTACCTGCCAGCTTCTCTCTCTCTCTCATCTAACTGCCTTCCTCTCTCTCTATCTCTCTGACTGCCTGACACACTCTTTCTCTCTGTCTTCCCTCTGTTTCTCTCTTTCTCCTCTCTGTCTCTCTCTCCATAGATGCCTGCCTCTCTCTTTCTCTCTCTCCATGCCTCTCTGTCACTGTCTCTCATTCTGTACCTCTGTCTCTTTCTCTCCCTCTCTTTCTCGTCTACCTGCCAGCCTGTCTCTCTCTTTCTCTCTCTCTCGTCTAACTGCCTGTCTCTCTCTATCTCTCTCTTGTTCAACTGCCAGCCTATCTCTCTCTCTCTCTCTTGTCTAACTACCTGCGTCTCTCTCTCTTTTTCTCTCTCTGCTCTAACTGTCTGCCTCTTTCTCTCCCTCATCCAACTGTCTGTCTCTCTCTCTCATCTAACTGCCTGACTCTCTCTCTCTCGTCAAACTACCTTCCTCTCTCTCTATCTCCCTGACTGCCTGACACTCTCCTTCTCTGTTTTCCTGTCTCTCTCTTTCTCTCTCTCTGGTGTAACTACCTTCCTCTGTCTCTCTTTTTCTCTCTCTCTCATCTAACTGCCCGCCACCTTCTCTCTCTTTCGTCCGACTACAAGTCTCTCTCTCTCGTCAAACTGCCTGCCAGTCTGTCTTTGTTTCTCTCTCTCCCTCTCTCATCTAACTGCCTGCCTTTCTCTCTCTCTCTAGCACTCGTCTGTCTGCTTGCCCCACTCTCTTTCTCTCTCTCTCGTCTAACTGCCTGCATCCCTCATTCAACTGCCTCTATCTCTCTCTCTCTCATCTAACTGTCTGCCTGCCTCTCGCTCTCTCTCACTTTCTCTCTGTCTCTCTCTCTCGTCTAACAGCCTGCCTCTCTCTCTCTCTCTCGTCAATCGGCCTGCATCTCTTTCTCTCTCTCTCTCATCTAACTGCCTGCATCGCTTTCTCGCTCTTTCTCTCTCTCATCTAACTGCCTGCGTCTCTCTCTCGTCGAGTTGCCTGCCCATCTCTCTCTCTCGTCTATCTGCCTGTCCCACTCTCTTTCTCTCTCGCTCTCTCGCTTAACTGCCTTCCTCTCTCTCTCTCTCTCTCAATCTCTCTCTCTCATTTAAATGCCTGCCTCTCTCTCGTCTATCTGCCTACCTCACTCTCTTTCTCTCTCTCATCTAACTGCCTGCGTCTCTCTCTCTCACTGTCTCTGTCTCTCTCGTCTGACTGTCTACCTATCTCCCTCTCTCTCTCTCTCTCTCATCTAACTGCCTTCCTCTCTCTCTCTCTGTCTCATCTAACTGCCTGCCTCTCTCTATCTCTCTCGTCTAACTGTTTGCCACTCTCTCTCTCTCTCTAGTTTAACTGTTTTCCTCTCTCTCTGTCTCTCTTTCTCTCATCTGCCAACCTCTCTCACTCTGTGTTTCTCTCTCTCTCTCTTGTCTATCTGCCTGCCCCACTCTCTTTCTCTCTCGCTCTCTCACCTAACTGCCTTTTTCTCTCTCTCATCTATCTGTCTGCCCCACTGTGTTTTTCTCTCTCTCTCTCTCCCTCGTCTAACTGCCTGAGTCTCTTTCTCTCTTTCTTGCTCTCTCTCTCTCTCATCTAACTGTCTGTATCTCTCTCTCTCACTTATGTCAAACTGCCTGCCTGCCACACACACACTCTCTCTCTCAGCTAACTTCCTGCCACTCTCTCTCTCTCTATCTCTCTTTCGTCTGACTGTCTGGCTCTCTCTCTCTCTTTCGTCTAACTGCCTGCCAGTCTCTCTCTTCTCTCGTCTAACTGCCTTCCTCTCTCTTCTCTCATCTAACTGCCTGTCTCTCTCTCTCTATCTCTCTCGTCTAACTGCCTGCCTCCCTCTCTCTCTGTCTCTCTCTCTCTTTATCTCTCTCGTCTGACTGCCTGCCAGTCTCTCTCTTTCTCTCTCTCATCTAACTGCCTGCCTCTCTCTTTCTCTCTCGTTCTCTCGTCTGACTGCCTGTGTCTCTCTCTCTCTCTCGTCTAACTGCCCGCCACTTTCTCTCTCTCTCATCCAACTAACACTCTCTCTCTCATCTAACTGCCTTCCAGTCTGTCTCTCTTGCGCTCTCTCTCTCACATCTGACTGCCTGCATCTTTCACTCCCTGTGTGTCTCTCTCTCTCTCTGTCTCTCTCTCATCTAACTGTCTCTTTCTCTCTCCCTCTCTCTCATCTAACTGCCTGTCTCTCGCTCTCATCTAACTGCCTCTCTCTCTCTCGTCTAACTGCCCGCCACTTTCTCTCTCTCTCATCCAACTAACACTCTCTCTCTCATCTAACTGCCTTCCAGTCTGTCTCTCTTGCGCTCTCTCTCTCACATCTGACTGCCTGCATCTTTCACTCCCTGTGTCTCTCTCTCTCTCATCTAACTGTCTCTTTCTCTCTCCCTCTCTCTCATCTAACTGCCTGTCTCTCGCTCTCATCTAACTGCCTCTCTCTCTCTCCTTCTCCCTCTCTCGCCTAACTGCGTGCCTTTCTCTTTCTCTCTCTCTGTCATCAAACTGCCTGCCTGCCCCTGTCTCTCTCATCTAACTGCTTGCCTCTCTCTCTTTCTCTCTCTCTCTTGTCTAACTGCTTGCGTCTCTCTCTCTTTTTCCCTCTCTCGTCCAACTACCTGTCTCTCTCTCTCTAATCTAACTGCCTGCCACTCTCTCTCCCTCTCACTCGTCTAACTGCCTGCCTCTCCCTCTTTATTTCTCCATTTTGTCTAATTGCCTGCATCTCTCTCTCACCCTCTCTCTCCCCCCTCATCAAACTGCCTACCTCTCTCTCTCTGTCATCTAACTGCCCGTCTCTCTCTCTCTCTCTGTCTCTCCCCCTTTACTCATCGCTTGCCTGCATCGCTTTCTCGCTCTTTCTGTCTCTCATCTAAGTGCCTGCGTCTCTCTCTCGTCGAGCTGCCTGCCCATCTCTCTCTCTCGTCTATCTGCCTGTCCCACTCTCTTTCTCTCTCACTCTCTCGCTTAACTGCCTTCCTCTCTCTCTCTCAATCTCTCTCTCTCATTTAAATGCCTGCCTCTCTCTCGTCTATCTGCCTACCTCACTCTCTTTCTCTCTCTCATCTAACTGCCTGCGTCTCTCTCTCTCACTGTCTCTGTCTCTCTCGTCTGACTGTCTGCCTCTCTCCCTCTCTCTCTCTAGCTCTCTCTCTCATCTAACTGCCTTCCTCTCTTTCTCTGTCTCATCTAACTGCCTGCCTCTCTCTATCTCTCTCGTCTAACTGTTTGCCACACTCTCTCTCTATCTCTCTCGTTTAACTGTTTTCCTCTCTCTGTCTGTCTCTCTTTCTCTCATCTAACTGCCAACCTCTCTCACTCTGTGTTTCTCTCTCTCTTTTGTCTATCTGCCTGCCCCACTCTCTTTCTCTCTCACCTAACTGCCTTTTTCTCTCTCTCATCTATCTGTCTGCCCCACTGTGTTTCTCTCTCTCTCTCTCCCTAGTCTCTTTCTTGCTCTTTCTCTCTCTCATCTAACTGCCTGTATCTCTCTCTCACTTATGTCAAACTGCCTGCTTGCCACACACACACTCTCTCTCTCAGCTAACTTCCTGCCACTCTCTCTCTCTGTCTCTATCTCTCTTTCGTCTGACTGTCTGGCTCTCTCTCTCTTTCGTCTAACTGCCTGCCAGTCTCTCTCTTCTCTCGTCTAACTGCCTTCCTCTCTCTTCTCTCATCTAACTGCCTGTCTCTCTCTCTCCATCTCTCTCGTCTAACTGCCTGCCTCTCTCTCTCTCTCTTTATCTCTCTCGTCTGACTGCCTGCCAGTCTCTCTCTTTCTCTCTCATCTAACTGCCTGCCTCTCTCTTTCTCTCGTCTGACTGCCTGCGTCTCTCTCTCTCTCTCGTCTAACTGCCCGCCACTTTCTCTCTCTCTCATCCAACTGCCACTCTCTCTCATCTAACTGCCTTCCAGTCTGTCTCTCTTGCGCTCTCTCTCTCACATCTGACTGCCTGCATCTTTCACTCCCTGTGTGTGTCTCTCTCTCTCTCATCTAACTGTCTCTTTCTCTCTCCCTCTCTCTCATCTAACTGCCTGTCTCTCACTCTCATCTAACTGCTTCTCTCTCTCTCTCTCTCTCTCCTTCTCCCTCTCTCGTGCCTCTCTCTCTCTGTCATCAAACTGCCTGCCTGCCCCTCTGTCTCTCTCATCTAACTGCTTGCCTCTCTCTCTTTCTCTCTCTCTCTTGTCTAACTGCTTACGACTCTCTCTCTTTCCCTCTCTCGTCTAACTGCCTGCCTCTTTCTCTCTCTCTCATCTAAATGCCTGCCACTCTCTCTCCCTCTCACTCGTCTAACTGCCTGCCTCTCCTTCTTTATTTCTCAATTTTGTCTAATTACCTGCATCTCTCTCTCACCTTCTCTCCCTCATCATCAAACTGCCTACCTCTCTCTCTCTGTCATCTAACTGCCCGTCTCTCTCTCTCTCCCCCTTTACTCGTCTAACTGCCTGCCTTTTTCTCTCTCTCGTCCAACTGCCTGTGTGTGTCTCTCTCTCCCTCTCTCGTCTAATTGTCTGCCTATCTCTCTCTCTCTCCCTCTTATCTAACTGCCTGTCTCTCTCTCTGCCCCCCTCTCTCTCCCCCTCTCATCTAACTGCCTGCCTATCTCTCTCCTCTCATCTAACTGCCTGTCTCTCTCTCTCTCTCTCTATCTCCCTGTCTCTCTCATCTTCCTGCCTGCCTCACTCTTTCTCTCCTCTCTCTCTCTCTCCTTCTCTCTCTAATTGCCTGCCTCTCTCTCTCCCTCATCCAATTGTCTGCCAGTCTCTCTGTCTCTCTGGTCTAACTGTCTGCCTCTCTATCTCTCTGTTCCTCTCGTCTAACTATCTGCTCGTCTCTCTCTCTGTCTCTCACTCATCTAACTGCCAACACCTCTCACTCTCTCTTTCTCACAGAGAGAGAGTGACTGTCAGGCAGTCAGAGAGATAGAGAGAGAGAGGATGGGGTAGTTTGACGAGAGAGAGAGGCAGACAGTTAGATGAGAAAGCGAGGGATAGAGAGAGAGAGAGAGACAGGCAGTTAGATGAGAGAGAGAGAGGCATACACAGGGAGTGAAAGATTCAGGCAGTCAGATGAGAGAGAGAGTGCAAGAGAGACAGACTGGAAGGCAGTTAGATGAGAGAGAGAGAAAGTGGCGGGCAGTTAGATGAGAGAGAAAGAGAGAGGCAGGCAGTTAAATGAGAGAGAGAGACTGGCAGGCAGTCAGATGAGAGAGATATGAGAGAGAGAGAGACAGAGAAAGAGGCAGGCAGTTAGACAAGTGAAATAGAGAGAGACAGGCAGTTAGATGAGAGAAGAGAGAGGAAGGCAGTTAGACGAGAGAAGAGAGAGACTGGCAGGCAGATAGATGAGAGAGAGAGAGAGAGAGATGGGCAGGCAGTTAGACGAAAGAGAGAGAGAGGGGCAGACAGTCAGACGAGAGAGAGATAGAGACAGGGAGAGAGAGTGGCAGGAAGTTAGCTGAGAGAGAGTGTGCGTGGCAGGCAGTTTGACATAAGTGAGAGAGAGAGAGAGACAGGCAGTTTGACATAAGTGAGAGAGAGACAGACAGACACAGGCAGTTAGATGAGAGAGAGAAAGAGCGAGAAAGAGACTCAGACAGTTAGACAAGGGAGAGAGAGAGAGAGAGAGAGAAAAAGACTGGGGCAGACAGATAGACGAGAGAGAGAGAGAGACAGGCATTTAGATGAGAGGAGAGAGAGAGGCAGGCAGTTAGACAAGAGAGAGAGGCAGGCAGTTAGACAAGAGAGAGGAAGGCAGTTAGGTGAGAGAGCGAGAGAGAAAGAGAGTGGGGCAGGCAGATAGATGCGAGAGAGAGAAAACAGAGTGAGAAAGGTTGGCAGTTAGATGAGAGAAAGGGAGACAGACAGAGAGAGGAAAACAGTTAAACGAGAGAGATAGAGAGAGAGAGAGACTGGCATGCAGTTAGACGAGAGAGATAGAGAGAGGCAGGCAGTTAGATGAGAGAGAGAGGAAGGCAGTTAGGCGAGAGCGCGAGCGAGAGAGTGGGGCAGGTAGATAGACAAGAGAAAGAAATAGAGACAAAGAGATAGGGAGAGACGCAGACAGTTAGACGAGAGAGAGAGAAAGAGAGTGAGGCAGGCAGATAGTCGAGAGAGAGAGAGGCAGGCATTTAAATGAGAGAGAGAGATTGAGAGAGAGAGGAAGACAGTTAGGCGAGAGAGAAAGAGAGTGGCACAGGCAGATAGACGAGAGAGAGAGAGACAGAGAGGCAGGCAGTTAGATGAGAGAGAGAGATGGGCAGGCAGTTCAACGAGAGAGAGAGACGCAGGCAGTTAGATGAGAGAGAGGAAGAGCGTGAAAGAGAGAAAGAGATGCAGGCAGTTAGATGAGAGAGAGAGAAAGAGAGAGGCAGGCCGATTGACCAGAGAGAGAGAGAGAGGCAGGCAGTTAGACGAGAGAGACAGAGAGAAATTGACAGACAGAGAGAGAGGCTGGCAGGCAGTTAGTAGAGAAAGGGGGAGAGAGAGAGAGAGAGAGATAGAGGCAGTTGGACGAGGGATGCAGGCAGTTAGACGAGAGAGAGAGAAAGAGAGTGGGGCAAGCAGACAGACGAGTGCTAGAGAGAGAGAGAAAGGCAAGCAGTTAGATGAGAGAGAGACAGGCAGTTGGATGAGGGAGAGAAAGAGGCAGACAGTTAGAGCAGAGAGAGAAAAAGAGAGAGAGAGACGCAGGTAGTTAGACGAGAGAGAGAGAAAGAGAGAGACAAGCTGGCAGTTGAATGAGAGATAGAGAGACAGGCAATTAGACGAGAGAGACAGGCTGGCAGGTAGACGAGCGAGAGAGGGAGAGAAAGAGACAGAGGTACAGAATGAGGGACAGTGACAGAGAGGCATGTACGTAGAGAATTAAGGGAAATAGTGGTGGGCAGGGAGAGAGAGAAAGAGAGAGGCAGGCATCTATGGAGAGAGAGACAGAGAGAGAGAGAAAAACAGAGGGAGACAGGAAGACAGAGAGAGAGTGTCAGGCAGTCAGAGAGATAGAGAGAGAGGAAGGCAGTTCAATGAGATAGAGAGAGAGAGAAAAGCAGACAGTTAGATGTGAGAGAGAGGCATAGAGAGAGTGAGAGTGAGAGAGGCAGGCAGTTAGACAAGAGTGAGAGAGAGAGAGATAGATTGAGAGAGAGAGAGACAGACGCAGGCAGTAAGATGAGAGAAAGAGTGGGGCAGGCAGATAAACGAGAGAGAGAGGCAGCCAGTTAGACGAGTGAGAGAGAGGCAGGCAGTTAGACGAGAGAGAAAGAGAGAGCGTGGCAGGCAGTAAGATGAGGGAGAGAGGGAAAGAGAGAGACAGACTGGCAGGCAGTTAGACGAGAGAGAGTGAGAGAGGTAGGCAGTTAGATGAGATAGAGAGTGAAGAACAGAGAGAGAGAAGAAAACAGACGAGAGAGATATAGAGACAGAAACAGAGAGAGAGGCAGGCAATTATACGAGAAAGACGGGTGGGCAGGCAGTCAGACGCGAGAGAGCGAGATGCAGGCAGTTAGACGAGAGAGAGAAAGAAAGAGAGAGACTGGCAGGCAGTTAGATGGGAGAGAAGGAGAGAGAGAGGTAGTTGGATGAGCGATAGAGAGAGAGAGACAGGAAGATAAACGAGAGAGAGACATAAAAAGATAGAAAGATTGTGAAAGAGATAGATGAGAGAGAGAGACATAAAGAGATAGAAAGATCGTGAGAGAGATGAGGGAGAGAGACGCAGGCAGTTAGACGAGAGAGAGAGAGACAGGCAGTTAGATGAGACAGAGAGAGCGAGAGGTAGGTAATTAAATGAGAGAGTGAGAGCAAGAGAGAAAGAGAGACAGGCAGTTAGACGAGAGAGGGAGAGAGAGAGGAAAAGGCAGGCAGTTAGATAAGAGAGGGGAAAGAGAGACAAGGAGATGCAGGCAGTTAAACGAGAAAGGGAGAGTGCAATTGAGAGAAAGAGACAGGCAGTTGGACAAGAGAGAGAAAAAGAGGCAGGCAGTTCGATGAGGGAGAGAGAGAGACGCAGGCAGTTAGACAAGAGAGAAAGAGAGAGACAGGCTGGCAGTTGAACGAGAGAGAGATAGAGAGAGACAGGCTGGCAGGTAGACGAGAGAGAGGGAGAGAAAGAGACAGAGGTACAGAATGAGAGACAGTGACAGAGAAGCATGCACGTAGAGAATTAAGGGAAATAGTTGTGGGCAGGGAGAGAGAGCCCATGTCTCTCTCTCTCTCTCATTCTCTACCTGCCTCCCTCTTTCTCACTCTGTGTCTACTTGCTTGCTACGCCCTCTCTACCTGCCACTCTCTTTCTCTCATTCTCTACTTCACTGCCACTCTCTTTCTGTCTACCTGCGTGTCACTCACTCTCTCCACATGCCTGCCTCTCTCTATTTCTCTGTCTGCCTGCCACTCACTCTCTACCTGCCTGCCTCTCCCTTTCTCTCTCCTTGCTTGCCACTACCTATCTCTCTCATCCTCTAACTTCCTGCCACTCTCTCTATCTGCTTGTATCTCTCTCTACCTATCTGCCATTCTCTCTCTCATTCTCTACCCGCCTGCTACTCTCTCTATTGCCATGCCAATCTCTGTCTCTCTCTCTCTCTCTCTACCTGCCTGCCTCTCTCTCCCACTATGTGACTGCCACTCTCTCTCTCTCTCTACCTCTACCTGCCTGCCTGCCTCTCTCTCTTTCATACTCTACCGGCCTGCCACACTCTCTCTACCTACCTGTCTCTCCCCTCATGCCCTGTCAATCTCTGGCTCTCTCTCTCTGTACCTGCCTGCCTCTCTCACCCTCTACTTGCCTGCCACTCTCTCCCTTTCCCTCTACTTGCCTGCCACTCTCTCCCTTTCCCTCTACTTGCCTGCCACTCTCTCTCCCTCTACCTGCAAGCCACTCTCTCTCTACCTGCTGACCGCTCGCTCTCTCTGTTAATGTGTCGGAGGAATGAGCCCAATAAAGCAGAGATCACAAAACACAGATCGAAGTGAGAGTAGCATTCCGTTTATTAACGCAGCGATATTGCAGAAGAGAATCTGACCCAGTTGAAGCAGCACAGACAGCCTGTTCAGGTTGCCAAAACAGACTTTCCTGAGCTGAGAATCAAGCCAGTTTTTATAGGAACACAGTACAATGATGCTAATTAAAAATAGGGAAAATAAAATGGTCTTGATTGTCAAGGAATCATGTTCCGATTGTGATCATCACAAAGCAGTTCTCAGAAGAACGTCCTGAATGTGAATCCAATGAAGTGTCCTGGCAGCATCAATCAGTTCCTAACGGGATCAGGAGATTCCAGCTCACTTTGAGGGAGGTGAGAATGTCCCTTTTCCTGGCAGTTAGGAGTTTCCATTGTCGCTCTCCCCTGAGAGGGATATTCTGGTGCCTCTCCGTTTGACCTGTCCTTTGTGTGGTGTTGGTAGCACTGGGGTAGGAGACTGCCCTTCGGGCTTTGGGACAGCTGTGTGTTTCAGGTCCAGGAAGTTATTGTCAGTTTGTCTTGGGAAGTGTATTCCCTGGTCTGCGAGTGACTATGGTCAAGTCTGGTTTCCCTTGTCAGCCTGTTTGGTTAAAGCTGAGGCATTCTGGGTGTTCCTTGTATGGTTTAGACAGACTTGATTTTCTGTGTTGTGTGGCCATGCTGTGGGTAGGCAGGCTGGCAGATCTTTTCCCACATAGACCCAGCAGACTCAGCTTTCCAAACAGTGCAGAGGAATGATCGTGTTAAATGCAGAACTGAGTCACGAACAGTGAAGGAGGCTGGGGGAGGGGGAAATCTGGTTAATGTGCAAAGAGTTCCAAGGGGCATGGAAAAACTTTTTCCCCTCCTTGTTAATAATCAGGGGCTACAGTTTAATACGAGGAGGAGCAGGACAGTTAGAGGGAATTTACACAAAAATGTTTCACCCAGGAAAGCGAGACAGGAACCCTCTTTCAGAAAAAAAGTGCTTACGGCAGCCCAAGTCATCTTCAGCTTGATTAAATTGCAATGCAGAGGGAATTGCATGCACTGAAGATTAGATTAGATTACTTAGAGTGTGGAAACAGGCCCTTCGGCCCAACAAGTCTACACCAACGTAACGAAGCGCAATCCACCCAGACCCATTCCCCTACATTTATCCCTTCACCTAACACTATGGGCAATTTAGCATGGCCAATTCACCTAACCTGCACATTTTTGGACTTGTGGGAGGAAACCGGAGCACCCGGAGGAAACCCACGCAGACACGGGGAGAACGTGCAAACTCCACACAGACAGTTGCCTGAGGCGGGAATTGAACCCAGGTCTCTGGTGCTGTGAGGCAGCAGTGCTAACCACCGTGCCACCATGCTGCCCTACAAAATCCTACATTCCTATTAGAAATAGGATAGAGTTCCATGGAAATAGCAGTGATTCCTCATTAACCAATTTTTCAAAACTTTCAACCAGAAAAAAGTGAGGTGTGAAAATAACAGCATGAACAAACAGACTTTATAGGGGGAGTATGAGTTGGCAACTCAAAATTTGTCACTTCTGTTTTAGCCAAGTCAACCTTGAGTTCACTGGCTGCCAACTTTTGACAGGCTTGATATGGTTATTGACACCAAAGGAAAGCTTAGAAGGAGTAGGTTTGTGACAAGGATATTTGAGTCGAGGAAGGTGGTTTTGGTGGAGAAGAGGCGAGACGATGATCATTGAAGCCCATCGCATTCCTCTGATAAATGAATGATAAATTGCATTATCTGACAGAACAGGTGGTCAGGCCCAGCAGCATTTAAATAATCATTCAAGGGAAAGCATACAAATCAGACAATTCAGTCTACTTTTATGAGTCACTTTTTATCAAAAGTAAAGCTTTTAATACTGAGTTAAGTAATCTCAGCTGGAATAGCTGAGAGAGGGAGGGAGAAAAAGAGAAAGACTGGCAGACGAGAGAGAGAGACTGGCAGGCAGTTAGATGAGAGAGAGATTGAGAGAGAGAGAGGAGAGAGAGAAGTTGGCAGGTAGACAAGAGAGAGAGAGATAGAGAGAAATGCAGGCATGTAAGGAGAGAGAGGGAGACAGGAAGACAGAGAGAGTGAGTGTCATGCAGTCAGAGAGATAGAGAGAGAGAGAGGAAGGTAGTTTGACGAGAGAGAGAAAGCGAGTGGGCAGGCAGATAGGTGAGAGATAGATAGAGAGAGGCAGGCAGTCAGATGAGAGACAAAGAAAAACATCAATTAGATGATAGAGAGAAAGACTGCGAGAGACAGAGAGGCAGGCAGTTAGATGTGAGAGAGAGAGAAGTCGTCAGTTAGACAAGAGAGAGAGAGAAAGAGAGAGAGGCAGGCAGTTCGACGAGAGACAGAGAGACTGGCAGGCAGTTAGACGAGAGAAAAAGGAGAGAGAGAGAGTCTAGCAGGCAGTTAGAGACTGAGAGGGGTAGGCAGTTAGATGAGAGAGAGAGTGAGACAGAGAGAGAGAGAGGTAAACAGTTGGACGAGATAGAGGGAGAGAATCAGGCAGTTAGACGAGAGAGGGAGAGGGAGAGAGAGACTGGCAGGCAGTTAGACGAGAGAGACATCTAGAGAGAGGGTCAGGCAGTTACACGAGAGAGAGAGAGGCAGGCAGGCAGTTAGACAACTGAGGGAGAGAGAGACAGAGACAGACAGTTGGACCAGAGAGAGAGACACACACAGGCAGTTAGACGAGAGCAAGAGAGTTAGAGAGAGAGGGATTGTGAGAGAGAGAAATAGACAGAGGCAGGCAGTTAGATGAGAGAGAAAGAGCGAGAAAGAGAGAAAGAAACACTGGTAGTTAGACAAGAGAGACAGAAAGAGATTGGGGCAGGCAGATAGATGGGAGAGAAAGAGAGATTGAGAGAGAGAGAGGCATTTAGATGCGAGAGAGAGAGGAAGGCATTTAGGCGAGAGAGTGAGAGAGAAAGAGACTGGGGCAGGTAGATAGACGAGAGAGAGAGAAGCAGGCAGTTAGACGAGAGAGAGAGTGAGGCAGGCAGATAGTCGAGAGTGAGGGAGAGAGAGGAAGGCAGTTAGGCGAGAGATAAAGAGAGTGGGACAGGCAGATAGACGAGAGAGAGGGAGGGAGAGAGAGATGCAGGCAGTTAGATGAGAGAAAGAAAGAGCGAGAAAGAGAGAAAGAAATACAGGCAGTTAGACGAGGGAGAGAGAAAGACAAAAAGAGATTGGGGCAGGCAGATAGATGAGAGAGAAAGATAGAGAGATTGAGAAAGAGAGAAAGAGAGAGGTGAGAGAGAGAGGAAGGCAGTTAGGCGAGAGAGAGAGAGTGGGGCAGGCAGATAGACGAGAGAGAGAGTGAGAGAGACATAGGCAGTTAGACGAGAGAAAGAAATAGAGAAAAAGAGATAGGGAGAGATGCAGACAGTTACACGAGAGACAGAGAAAGAGAGTGAGGTCGGCAGATAGTCGAGAGAGAGAGAGAGGCAGACATTTAGTTGAGAGACAGAGATTGAGAGAGAGAGAGAGGAAGGCAGTTAGGCGAGAGAGAAAGAGAATGGGACAAGCAGATAGACGAGAGAGGGAGAGAGAGATGGGCAGGCAGTTCGACGAGAGAGAGAGACGCAGGCAGTTAGATGAGAGAGAGAAAGAACGAGAAAGAGATGCAGGCAGTTAGATGAGCGAGAGAGAAAGAGAGAGGCAGGCCGATTGACGAGAGAGAGAGAGACAGAGAGAAAGTGAGAGAGAGAGGCAGGCAGACAGTTAGATGAGAGAGGGAGGCAGAGAGAGAGAGACAGAGAGATAGAGGCAGTTGGATGAGGGACACAGGCAGTTAGACAGAGAGAGAGAGAAAGAGAGTGGGGCAAGCAGACAGACGAGTGCTTGAGAGAGAGAGAAAGGCAGGCAGTTAGATGAGAGAGAGGGAGCGAGAGAGAAACAGAGACAGACTGGCAGGCAGTCAGACGAGAGAGAGAGACTTGTAGTCGGATGAGCGAGAGAGAAAGTGGCGGGCCATTAGACGAGAGAGAGAAAGAGAAAAAGTGAGACAGAGGAAGGCAGTTAGACCAGAGAAAGAGAGTGAAAGAGAGAGACAGGAAGACAGAGAAGGAGAGTGTCAGGCAGTCAGGCAGAGAGAGAGAGAGAGGAAGGTAGTTTGACGAGAGAGAGTGAGAAAGAGAGAGACAGGCTGGCAGTTGAACGTGAGAGAGAAAGAGAGAAAGGCAGTTAGACAGAGAGAGAGGCTGGCAGGCAGTTAGTTGAGAAAGGGGGAGAGAGAGAGAGAGAGATAGAGGCAGTTGGACGAGGGATGCAGGCAGTTAGACGAGAGAGAGAGAGAAAGAGAGTGGGGCAAGCAGACAGACGAGTGCTAGAGAGAGAGAGAGGCAGGCAGTTATATGAGAGAGAGAAAGAGAGAGACAGGCAGTTGGATGAGGGAGAGAAAGAGGCAGACAGTTAGAGCAGAGAGAGAAAAAGAGAGAGAGAGAGACGCAGGTAGTTTGACGAGAGAGAGTGAGAAAGAGAGAGACAGGCTGGCAGTTGAACGTGAGAGAGAAAGAGAGAAAGGCAGTTAGACGAGAGAGAGAGAGAAAGAGAGAGACAGGCTGGCAGGTAGACGAGAGAGAGAGGGAGAGAAAGAGACAGAGATACAGAATGAGAGACAGTAACAGAGAGACATGCACGTAGAGAATTAAGGGAAATCGTGGTGGGCAGGGAGAGAGAGAAAGAGAGAGGCAGGCATCTATGGAGAGAGAGAGAGAAGCAGAGGGAGACCGGAAGACAGAGAGAGAGTGTGTCAGGCAGTCAGAGAGATAGAGAGAGAGGAAGGCAGTTAGATGAGAGAGAGAGATGGAGAGAGAGGAAGGCAGTTAGACGAGAGAGGCAGGCAGGCTGTTAGACGAGCGAGGGGGAGAGACAGAGAAAGATAGAGGCAGTTGGATGAGGAAGAGAGAGAGAGAGAGTGGGGCGGGGAGATAGACGAGAGAGAGAGAGAGAGGCAGGCAGTTAGACGACTTAGAGGGAGAGAGAGAGGCAGGCAGTTAGATGAGAGAGAGAGAGAGACAGGTAGTTGGACGCGAGAGAGAGTGAGTGGCAGGCAGTTAGACGAGAGAGAGAAGGAGAGAGAGTGACTAGCAGGCAGTGAGACGAGAGAGAGAGAGACTGGCAGGCAGTTGGACGAGGGAGAGAGAGAGAGACAGAAATAGAGAGAGAGGCAGGCAGTTAGACGAGGGACAGAGACTGGCAGGCAATTGGACGAGGGAGAGAGAGAGAGAGAGAGACAGGCAGTTAGACGAGAGAGAGAAAGAGACAGAGAGAGAGAGAGAGATTGGCATGCAGTTACATGAGAGGGAGGGAGAGAGAGGGGCAGACAGTTAGACAAGAGAGAGAGAGACAGTTGGACGAGAGAGAGAGAAAGAGAGAATGAGAGAGACTGGCAGGAAGTTAGATGGGAGAGAGAGGGACAGTGAGAGAGAGTGAAAGGCAGGCGGTTAGACAAGAGAGAGAGAGACCAGCAGTTAAAGAGGGAGTGTGGCAGGAAGGTAGTGAATGAGAGACAGTGACCGAAAGGCACGCACAGAGAGAATTAAGGGAAATAGTGGCGAGCAGGGAGAGAGAAAGAGAGAGGGAGGCATGCAAGGAGAGAACAAGAGACAGAAAGAGAGAGAAACAGAGGGAGACATGAAGATAGAGAGAGAGTGAGTGTCAGGCAGTCAGAGAGAGAGGAAGGTAGATTAGATTAGATTACTTACAGTGTGGAAACAGGGCCTTTGGCCCAACAAGTCCACACCGACCCGCCGAAGCGCAACCCACCCATACCCCTACATTTACCCCTTACCTAACACTACGGGCAATTTAGCATGGCCAATTCACCTAACCTGCACATCTTTGGACTGTGGGAGGAAATCAGAGCACCCGGAGGAAACCCACACAGACACGGGGAGAATGTGCAAACTCCACACAGTCAGTCACCTGAGGCAGGAATTGAACCCGGGTTTCTGACGCTGTGAGGCAGCTAACCACTGTGCCACCGTGCTGCCCACAATTACGAAGGTAGATTGACGAGAGAGATTGCGAGAGAGCGAGAGAGGCAGGCAATTAGATGAAAGGAGAGAGATAGGCAGGCAGTTAGATGAGACTGGGAGAGAGAGAGGGAGAGAGAGAAACAGGCAGTTAGATGAGAGAGGGAGAGAGAGGCAGTTGGACGAGAGAGAGGAAAAGGCAGGCAGTTAGACGAGAGAGAGAAAAAAAGAGAGAAAGCGAGCGAGAGAGAAGCAGTCAGTTAGACGAGAGAGAGAAAAAAAAAGAGGGATCGGCAGTTAGGTGAGAGAGAGAGAGAGACTAGCAGGCATTTAGAAGAGGGAGAGAGAGAGAGAAAAAGTGAGAGTGAGAGGCAGGCAGTTAGACGAGAGAGAGAAGGAGAGAGAGCGACTAGCAGGCAGTTAGATGAGAGAGAGAGAGAGACTGACAGGCAGTTGGACTAGGGAGAGAGAGAGGCAGGCAGTTAGACGAGAGAGAGAGACACAGAGAGAGAGAGGAAGTCTGATGAGAGAGAGAAAGAGACAGGCAGTTAGACGAGAGAGAAAGAGGAAGGCAGTGAGACGAGAGAGAGTGAGAGATAGAGAGAGAGAGAGAGAGATTGGCATGCAATTAGATGAGAGAGAGAGAGGAAGGCAGTTAGGCGAGAGAGAGAAAGAGATAGAGAAAGAGATTGACAGGCAGTTAGACGAGAGAGAGAGGGAGAGAGAAAGAAAGAGAGACAGACTGGCAGGCAGTAAGACGAGAGAAATAGAGAGTGCGCAAGGTGTAGGCAGTTTGGTGAGAGAGAGGTAGAGAGAGAGACCAGCAATTAAAGAGGGAGTGTGACAGGCAGGTGGAGAATGAGAGAGAGTGACAGAGAGGCATGCACATAGAGAATTAAGGGAAATAGTGGTGGGCAGGGAGAGAGAAAGAGAGAGGCAGGCATGTATGGAGAGATATAGAAAGAGAGAGAGAGAGAGAGAAAGGCAGTTAGACGAGGCGGGGGGCAGGAAGTTAGACGATAGAGAGAGAGGGAGAGAGAGCGAAAGAGAGGCAGGCAATCGGATGAGAGAGAGAGAGAAAATGGCAGGCAGTTAGACGAGAGAGAGAGAAAAAAGGGAGGGAGAAAGAGAAAGAGGGAGAGAGAGAAAGAGAGAAAGATTGTGTGAGAGAAAGAGAGAGAGACAGGCAGTTAGATGAGAGAGAGAAAGGTAACCAGTTAGACAAGAAAGGGGGAGAGAGAGAGAGAAAAAGAGAGAAACTGGCAGGCAGTCAGATGAGAGAGAGAGAGAGAGGGATAGAGAGAGACAGGCAGTCTCACTCTCTCTCTCATCTAACTGCCTACCTCTCTCTCACTCTCTCTCTCATCTAACTGCATGCCAATCTCTCTCTCTATCTCTCACTCTCTCGTCTAACTGCCTGTCTCTCTCTCTCTCTCTCAATCTCTCTCTCTCTTCTATCTGCCTGCATCTTTCTCTCTCTCATCCGACTGCCTGTCTCTTTCTCTCTCCCTCTCTCTCATCTAACTGCCTACCCCCACCCCCTCTCTCTCTTTCATCTAACTGCCCGCCTCTCTCCATCTGTCCCTCTCTCGTCTAACTGCCTGCCTCTCTATCTCTCAATCTCTCCCTGTCTTTCTCTCACTCGTCTAACTGCACATCTCTCTCTCCTTCTCCCTCTCTTGCCTAACTGCGTGCCTCTCTCTTTCTCTCTCTCTGTCATCTAACTGCCTACCTGCCCCTCTATCTCTCTCATCTAACTCCCTGCCTCTCTCTTTCTCTCTCTCTCTCTCTTATCTAACTACTTGTGTGTGTCTCTCTCTCTCTTTCCCCTCTCGTCTAACTGCCTGCCGCTTTCACTCTCTCTCGTCCAAGTACCTGTCTCTTTCTCTCTCATCTAACTGCCTGCCTCTCTCTCTCTCTCCCTCTCACTCGTCTAACTGCCTGCCTCTCCCTCTTTATCTCTCAATTTTGTCTAATTGCCTGCGTCTCTCTCTCTCTCTTTCTCTCTCTCCTCCAACTGCCAGTCTCTCTCTCACCCTCTCTCTCCCCCTCTCATCAAACTGCCTACCTTCTTTCTCTCTGTCATCTAACTGCCGGTCTCTCTCTCTCTCCCTTTCACTCATCTCACTGTCTGCCTCTCTCTCTTTCTCTCTCTTGTCTAACTGCCTGCCTTTTTCTCTCTCTCGTCCAACTGCCTGTGTGTGTCCCTCTCTCTCCCTCTCTCATCTAACTGTCTGTCTCTCTCTCCCCCCCCCCCGTCTAACTGCCTGCCTCTCTCTCTCTTTCTCTCTCTCTTGTCTAACTGCCTGCCTTTTTCTCTCTCGTCCAACTGCCTGTGTGTGTCCCTCTCTCCCTCTCTCATCTAACTGTCTGTCTCTCTCTCTCCCCCCTCTCTCGTCTAACTGCCTGTCTCTCTCTCCCTCTCTCATCTAACTGCCTGTCTCTCTCTCTCTCCCCCCCTCTCTCGTCTAACTGCCTGCCTCTCTCTCATCTAACTGCCTGTCTCTCTCTCTCTATCTCCTTGTCTCTCTCATCTTCCTGCCTGCCTCTCTCTCTCTCCCTCCTTCTCTCTCTCGTCTAATTGCCTGCCTCTCTGTCTCTCCCTCATCCAGTTGTCTGCCAATCTCTCTGTCTCTCTCTCTCTCGTCTAACTGTCTGTCTCTCTATCTCGCTCTTCCTCTCATCTAACTATCTGCTCGTCTCTCTCTCGTCTAACTGTTTACCTTTCTCTCTCTCTCTGTCTCTCTCTCATCTAACTGCCAACTCCTCTCATTCTCTCTCGTCTAACTGCTTGCCAGTCTCTCTCTCTCATCTAACTGCCTGCCTCTCTCTCTTTCCCTCTCTTGTCTAACTGCCTGCCTTTTTCTCTCTCGTCCAACTGCCTGTGTGTCTCTCTCTCTCTCTCATCTAACTGCCTGTCTCTCTCATCTAACTGCCTGTCTCTCTCCCTCTCCCTCTCCCGTCTAACTCTCTCTCTCTCTCTCTCCCTCTCCCTGCCTATCACTCTTCTCTCATCTAACTGCCTGTCTCTCTCTTTCTCTCTCTCTCTCCCTCTGTCTCTCATCTGTCTGCCTCTCTCTCTCGTCAAACTACCATCCTCTCTCTCTCTTACTGCCTGACGCTCACTCTCTCTCTGTCTTCCTGTTTCCCTCTGTCTGTCTCTCTCTCTCTCTCCCTCCCCCTAACCCCCCGATTGCTGCCAGTCTCTCTGTGTGTCTCTCTCGTCTAACTGTCTGCCTCTCTATCTCTCTGTTCCTCTCTCTCTATCTATCTCTCTGACTGCCTGACGCTCACTCTCTCTCTGTCTTCCTGTTTCCCTCTGTTTCTCCCCCCCCCCCAACCCCCACCCCCCACCATACATGCCTGCCTCTCTCTTTCTCTCCCTGCCCACCTCTATTTCCCTTAATTCTCTATGTGCATGCCTCTTGGTCACTGTCTCTCATTCTCTACCTGCCTGCCACACACCCTCTTTAACTGCTGGTCTCTCTCTCGTCTAACTGCCTGCCTCTATCTCTCACTCGTCTAACTGTTTACCTCTCTCGCTCTCATTTAACTGCCTATACCTCTCACTCTGTCTCTGTCTCTCTCTCTCATCGAACTGCCTGCTAGTCTCTCTCTCTTTCACTCTCTCTCTCTCGCCTTACTGCCTGCCAGACTGTCTCTCTTTCTCTCTCCCTCTCTCTCTCGTCTGTCTGCCTCTCTCTCTTTCTCTTGTCTAACTACCTGCGTCTCTCTCTCTCTCTCTCTCCCTCTCTCTCGTCTATCTGCCTCTCTCTCTTTCTCTTGTCTAACTGCCCGCGTCTCTCTCTCTCTCTTTCTCTCTTGTCTAACTGCCTGCCTCTCTCTCTCTCGTCTAATTGCCTTCCTTTCTCTCTCTCCCTCTCTTGTCTAACTGCCTGCTTATCTCTCTCCTCTCAGCTAACTGCCTGTCTCTCTCCCTCTCTCTCTCACTCAATCTCTCTCTCTTTCCCTCTCTTGTCTAACTGCCTGCCTCTTTCTCTCTCTCATCCGACTGCCTGTCTCCCTCTCCCTCCTTCTCGTCTAATTGCCTGCCTCTTTCTCTCTCTCATAAAACTACCTTCCTCTCTCTCTATCTGTCTGACTGCCTGACACACACTGTCTTTCTGTCTCTCTCTCTCATCTAATTGCCTACCCCTATCAATCTCTTTCTCTCTCTCGTCTAAATGCCTGTCTCTCTCTCTCTCTCTCGTCTAAATGCCTGTCTCTCTCTCTCTCTCTTGTCTAACTGCCTACCCTTCTCACTCTCTCTCTCTCGCGTCTAACTGCCTGGCCGTCTCTCTCTCTCTCTTTCTCTCTGTCTCATCTAACTGCCTGCCAGTCTGTCTCTCTTTCTCTCTCTCTCTCCCTCTCTCGTCTAACTGCCTGCCTCTCTCTCTTTCTCTCTCTCACCTAATTGCCTGTTTCTCTCCCTCTCCCTCTTTCCTCTCGTCTAACTTCCTGCCTCTCTCTCCTCTCATCTAAATGCCCGCCCCTCTCTCTCTCACTCGTCTAACTGCCTGCCTGCTGCTTTCTCTCTCATCTAACTTCCTGCCTCTCTCTCTGCCTCTCTCTGTCTGTCTGTCTGTCTCTCTCTCTCTCTCCCTCGTCTAACTGCCTGCCTCTCTCTCTCGTCTAACTGTTTACCGCTCTCTCTCTGTCTCTCTCTCATCTATCTGCCTGCCCGTCTCTCTCTCGTCGAAATGCCTGCCTGTCTCTTTCTCTCTCTCAATCTCTCTCTCTTTTTCTCTCTCTCATCTAGCTGCCTTTCTCTCTCAACCGATTGCCTGTCTCTCTCTCTCTTTTCAAACTACCTTCCTCTCTCTCTAAATGCCTGTTACTTACTCTCTCTGTCTTCCTGTCTCCGTTTTTCTCTCTCCCTCGTCTAACTGTTTACCTCTCTCTCTGTCACTCTCCCTCATCTAACTGCATACCTCTCTCTCTCTCTCTCTAGTCTAACTGCCTGCCTCTTTCTCTCTCTCGACCAACTGCCTGTCACTTTCTCTCTCTCTCACCCTCTCTCGTCTGCTTGTCTCTCTCTCTCTCATCTAACTGCCTTCCTCTCACTCGCAATCTCTTTCACACTCTCTCTCTAGTCTAACTGCCTGTGACTCCCTCTCTCTCGTCCAACTGCCTGCCCCTCTCTCTCTCGTCTAACTGCCTGCCTCTGTCTATCTCTTTCTCTCTCGCAATCCCTCTCTCTCTTTCACTCTCTCGCTCTCGTCTAACTACCTGTGTCTCTCTTTCTCTCTCTGGCCCAACTGTCTGTCTCTGTCTCTCTCTCTCCCTCACTCGTCTAACTGCCTGCCTGCCCCTCTCTCTCTCTCTCTCGTGTAACTGCCTGACCCTCTCTCTAGATCTCTCTCCCTCCCTCTCCCTCTCTCTCTCTCGTCTAACTGGCTGCCCAACTCTCTCTCTCTCTCACTCATCTAACTACCTGCCCCCCCCTCTCTCTCTCTTGTTTATCTGCCTGCCCCACTCTTTCTCTTATCTTACTGCCTGCATCTGTCTCTCTCTATCTCATCGAACTGCCTGCCTGTCTCTCTCATCTATCTCCCAGCCCACTCCCTCTCCTTCTCCCTCGTCCAACTGCCTCTATCTCTCTGTCTCTCCCCCTCTCTCGTCTAACAGCCTGCCTGCCTCTCTCTCTCATCTGACTGATTGCCTCTCTCCCTCTATCTCGCCTACCTGCCAGCTTCTCTCTCTCTCTCATCTAACTGCCTTCCTCTCTCTCTATCTCTCTGACTGCCTGACACACTCTTTCTCTCTGTCTTCCCTCTGTTTCTCTCTTTCTCCTCTCTGTCTCTCTCTCCATAGATGCCTGCCTCTCTCTTTCTCTCTCTCCATGCCTCTCTGTCACTGTCTCTCATTCTGTACCTCTGTCTCTTTCTCTCCCTCTCTTTCTCGTCTACCTGCCAGCCTGTCTCTCTCTTTCTCTCTCTCTCGTCTAACTGCCTGTCTCTCTCTATCTCTCTCTTGTTCAACTGCCAGCCTATCTCTCTCTCTCTCTCTTGTCTAACTACCTGCGTCTCTCTCTCTTTTTCTCTCTCTGCTCTAACTGTCTGCCTCTTTCTCTCCCTCATCCAACTGTCTGTCTCTCTCTCTCATCTAACTGCCTGACTCTCTCTCTCTCTCGTCAAACTACCTTCCTCTCTCTCTATCTCCCTGACTGCCTGACACTCTCCTTCTCTGTCTTCCTGTCTCTCTCTTTCTCTCTCTCTGGTGTAACTACCTTCCTCTGTCTCTCTTTTTCTCTCTCTCTCATCTAACTGCCCGCCACCTTCTCTCTCTTTCGTCCGACTACAAGTCTCTCTCTCTCGTCAAACTGCCTGCCAGTCTGTCTTTGTTTCTCTCTCTCCCTCTCTCATCTAACTGCCTGCCTTTCTCTCTCTCTCTAGCACTCGTCTGTCTGCTTGCCCCACTCTCTTTCTCTCTCTCTCGTCTAACTGCCTGCATCCCTCATTCAACTGCCTCTATCTCTCTCTCTCTCATCTAACTGTCTGCCTGCCTCTCGCTCTCTCTCACTTTCTCTCTGTCTCTCTCTCTCGTCTAACAGCCTGCCTCTCTCTCTCTCTCTCGTCAATCGGCCTGCATCTCTTTCTCTCTCTCTCTCATCTAACTGCCTGCATCGCTTTCTCGCTCTTTCTCTCTCTCATCTAACTGCCTGCGTCTCTCTCTCGTCGAGTTGCCTGCCCATCTCTCTCTCTCGTCTATCTGCCTGTCCCACTCTCTTTCTCTCTCGCTCTCTCGCTTAACTGCCTTCCTCTCTCTCTCTCTCTCAATCTCTCTCTCTCATTTAAATGCCTGCCTCTCTCTCGTCTATCTGCCTACCTCACTCTCTTTCTCTCTCTCATCTAACTGCCTGCGTCTCTCTCTCTCACTGTCTCTGTCTCTCTCGTCTGACTGTCTACCTATCTCCCTCTCTCTCTCTCATCTAACTGCCTTCCTCTCTCTCTCTCTGTCTCATCTAACTGCCTGCCTCTCTCTATCTCTCTCGTCTAACTGTTTGCCACTCTCTCTCTCTCTCTAGTTTAACTGTTTTCCTCTCTCTCTGTCTCTCTTTCTCTCATCTGCCAACCTCTCTCACTCTGTGTTTCTCTCTCTCTCTCTTGTCTATCTGCCTGCCCCACTCTCTTTCTCTCTCGCTCTCTCACCTAACTGCCTTTTTCTCTCTCTCATCTATCTGTCTGCCCCACTGTGTTTTTCTCTCTCTCTCTCTCCCTCGTCTAACTGCCTGAGTCTCTTTCTCTCTTTCTTGCTCTCTCTCTCTCTCATCTAACTGTCTGTATCTCTCTCTCTCACTTATGTCAAACTGCCTGCCTGCCACACACACACTCTCTCTCTCAGCTAACTTCCTGCCACTCTCTCTCTCTCTATCTCTCTTTCGTCTGACTGTCTGGCTCTCTCTCTCTCTTTCGTCTAACTGCCTGCCAGTCTCTCTCTTCTCTCGTCTAACTGCCTTCCTCTCTCTTCTCTCATCTAACTGCCTGTCTCTCTCTCTCTATCTCTCTCGTCTAACTGCCTGCCTCCCTCTCTCTCTGTCTCTCTCTCTCTTTATCTCTCTCGTCTGACTGCCTGCCAGTCTCTCTCTTTCTCTCTCTCATCTAACTGCCTGCCTCTCTCTTTCTCTCTCGTTCTCTCGTCTGACTGCCTGTGTCTCTCTCTCTCTCTCGTCTAACTGCCCGCCACTTTCTCTCTCTCTCATCCAACTAACACTCTCTCTCTCATCTAACTGCCTTCCAGTCTGTCTCTCTTGCGCTCTCTCTCTCACATCTGACTGCCTGCATCTTTCACTCCCTGTGTGTCTCTCTCTCTCTCTGTCTCTCTCTCATCTAACTGCCTCTTTCTCTCTCCCTCTCTCTCATCTAACTGCCTGTCTCTCGCTCTCATCTAACTGCCTCTCTCTCTCTCGTCTAACTGCCCGCCACTTTCTCTCTCTCTCATCCAACTAACACTCTCTCTCTCATCTAACTGCCTTCCAGTCTGTCTCTCTTGCGCTCTCTCTCTCACATCTGACTGCCTGCATCTTTCACTCCCTGTGTCTCTCTCTCTCTCATCTAACTGTCTCTTTCTCTCTCCCTCTCTCTCATCTAACTGCCTGTCTCTCGCTCTCATCTAACTGCCTCTCTCTCTCTCCTTCTCCCTCTCTCGCCTAACTGCGTGCCTTTCTCTTTCTCTCTCTCTGTCATCAAACTGCCTGCCTGCCCCTGTCTCTCTCATCTAACTGCTTGCCTCTCTCTCTTTCTCTCTCTCTCTTGTCTAACTGCTTGCGTCTCTCTCTCTTTTTCCCTCTCTCGTCCAACTACCTGTCTCTCTCTCTCTAATCTAACTGCCTGCCACTCTCTCTCCCTCTCACTCGTCTAACTGCCTGCCTCTCCCTCTTTATTTCTCCATTTTGTCTAATTGCCTGCATCTCTCTCTCACCCTCTCTCTCCCCCCTCATCAAACTGCCTACCTCTCTCTCTCTGTCATCTAACTGCCCGTCTCTCTCTCTCTCTCTGTCTCTCCCCCTTTACTCATCGCTTGCCTGCATCGCTTTCTCGCTCTTTCTGTCTCTCATCTAACTGCCTGCGTCTCTCTCTCGTCGAGCTGCCTGCCCATCTCTCTCTCTCGTCTATCTGCCTGTCCCACTTTCTCTCTCACTCTCTCGCTTAACTGCCTTCCTCTCTCTCTCTCAATCTCTCTCTCTCATTTAAATGCCTGCCTCTCTCTCGTCTATCTGCCTACCTCACTCTCTTTCTCTCTCTCATCTAACTGCCTGCGTCTCTCTCTCTCACTGTCTCTGTCTCTCTCGTCTGACTGTCTGCCTCTCTCCCTCTCTCTCTCTAGCTCTCTCTCTCATCTAACTGCCTTCCTCTCTTTCTCTGTCTCATCTAACTGCCTGCCTCTCTCTATCTCTCTCGTCTAACTGTTTGCCACACTCTCTCTCTATCTCTCTCGTTTAACTGTTTTCCTCTCTCTGTCTGTCTCTCTTTCTCTCATCTAACTGCCAACCTCTCTCACTCTGTGTTTCTCTCTCTCTTTTGTCTATCTGCCTGCCCCACTCTCTTTCTCTCTCGCTCTCTCACCTAACTGCCTTTTTCTCTCTCTCATCTATCTGTCTGCCCCACTGTGTTTCTCTCTCTCTCTCTCCCTAGTCTCTTTCTTGCTCTTTCTCTCTCTCATCTAACTGCCTGTATCTCTCTCTCACTTATGTCAAACTGCCTGCTTGCCACACACACACTCTCTCTCTCAGCTAACTTCCTGCCACTCTCTCTCTCTGTCTCTATCTCTCTTTCGTCTGACTGTCTGGCTCTCTCTCTCTTTCGTCTAACTGCCTGCCAGTCTCTCTCTTCTCTCGTCTAACTGCCTTCCTCTCTCTTCTCTCATCTAACTGCCTGTCTCTCTCTCTCCATCTCTCTCGTCTAACTGCCTGCCTCTCTCTCTCTCTCTTTATCTCTCTCGTCTGACTGCCTGCCAGTCTCTCTCTTTCTCTCTCATCTAACTGCCTGCCTCTCTCTTTCTCTCGTCTGACTGCCTGCGTCTCTCTCTCTCTCGTCTAACTGCCCGCCACTTTCTCTCTCTCTCATCCAACTGCCACTCTCTCTCATCTAACTGCCTTCCAGTCTGTCTCTCTTGCGCTCTCTCTCTCACATCTGACTGCCTGCATCTTTCACTCCCTGTGTGTGTCTCTCTCTCTCTCATCTAACTGTCTCTTTCTCTCTCCCTCTCTCTCATCTAACTGCCTGTCTCTCACTCTCATCTAACTGCTTCTCTCTCTCTCTCTCTCTCTCCTTCTCCCTCTCTCGTGCCTCTCTCTCTGTCATCAAACTGCCTGCCTGCCCCTCTGTCTCTCTCATCTAACTGCTTGCCTCTCTCTCTTTCTCTCTCTCTTGTCTAACTGCTTACGACTCTCTCTCTTTCCCTCTCTCGTCTAACTGCCTGCCTCTTTCTCTCTCTCTCATCTAAATGCCTGCCACTCTCTCTCCCTCTCACTCGTCTAACTGCCTGCCTCTCCTTCTTTATTTCTCCATTTTGTCTAATTACCTGCATCTCTCTCTCACCTTCTCTCCCTCATCATCAAACTGCCTACCTCTCTCTCTCTGTCATCTAACTGCCCGTCTCTCTCTCTCTCCCCCTTTACTCGTCTAACTGCCTGCCTTTTTCTCTCTCTCGTCCAACTGCCTGTGTGTGTCTCTCTCTCCCTCTCTCGTCTAATTGTCTGCCTATCTCTCTCTCTCTCCCTCTTATCTAACTGCCTGTCTCTCTCTCTGCCCCCCTCTCTCTCCCCCTCTCATCTAACTGCCTGCCTATCTCTCTCCTCTCATCTAACTGCCTGTCTCTCTCTCTCTCTCTCTCTCTATCTCCCTGTCTCTCTCATCTTCCTGCCTGCCTCACTCTTTCTCTCCTCTCTCTCTCTCTCCTTCTCTCTCTAATTGCCTGCCTCTCTCTCTCCCTCATCCAATTGTCTGCCAGTCTCTCTGTCTCTCTGGTCTAACTGTCTGCCTCTCTATCTCTCTGTTCCTCTCGTCTAACTATCTGCTCGTCTCTCTCTCTGTCTCTCACTCATCTAACTGCCAACACCTCTCACTCTCTCTTTCTCACAGAGAGAGAGTGACTGTCAGGCAGTCAGAGAGATAGAGAGAGAGAGGATGGGGTAGTTTGACGAGAGAGAGAGGCAGACAGTTAGATGAGAAAGCGAGGGATAGAGAGAGAGAGAGAGACAGGCAGTTAGATGAGAGAGAGAGAGGCATACACAGGGAGTGAAAGATTCAGGCAGTCAGATGAGAGAGAGAGTGCAAGAGAGACAGACTGGAAGGCAGTTAGATGAGAGAGAGAGAAAGTGGCGGGCAGTTAGATGAGAGAGAAAGAGAGAGGCAGGCAGTTAAATGAGAGAGAGAGACTGGCAGGCAGTCAGATGAGAGAGATATGAGAGAGAGAGAGACAGAGAAAGAGGCAGGCAGTTAGACAAGTGAAATAGAGAGAGACAGGCAGTTAGATGAGAGAAGAGAGAGGAAGGCAGTTAGACGAGAGAAGAGAGAGACTGGCAGGCAGATAGATGAGAGAGAGAGAGAGAGAGATGGGCAGGCAGTTAGACGAAAGAGAGAGAGAGGGGCAGACAGTCAGACGAGAGAGAGATAGAGACAGGGAGAGAGAGTGGCAGGAAGTTAGCTGAGAGAGAGTGTGCGTGGCAGGCAGTTTGACATAAGTGAGAGAGAGAGAGAGACAGGCAGTTTGACATAAGTGAGAGAGAGACAGACAGACACAGGCAGTTAGATGAGAGAGAGAAAGAGCGAGAAAGAGACTCAGACAGTTAGACAAGGGAGAGAGAGAGAGAGAGAGAGAAAAAGACTGGGGCAGACAGATAGACGAGAGAGAGAGAGAGACAGGCATTTAGATGAGAGGAGAGAGAGAGGCAGGCAGTTAGACAAGAGAGAGAGGCAGGCAGTTAGACAAGAGAGAGGAAGGCAGTTAGGTGAGAGAGCGAGAGAGAAAGAGAGTGGGGCAGGCAGATAGATGCGAGAGAGAGAAAACAGAGTGAGAAAGGTTGGCAGTTAGATGAGAGAAAGGGAGACAGACAGAGAGAGGAAAACAGTTAAACGAGAGAGATAGAGAGAGAGAGAGACTGGCATGCAGTTAGACGAGAGAGATAGAGAGAGGCAGGCAGTTAGATGAGAGAGAGAGGAAGGCAGTTAGGCGAGAGCGCGAGCGAGAGAGTGGGGCAGGTAGATAGACAAGAGAAAGAAATAGAGACAAAGAGATAGGGAGAGACGCAGACAGTTAGACGAGAGAGAGAGAAAGAGAGTGAGGCAGGCAGATAGTCGAGAGAGAGAGAGGCAGGCATTTAAATGAGAGAGAGAGATTGAGAGAGAGAGAGAGGAAGACAGTTAGGCGAGAGAGAAAGAGAGTGGCACAGGCAGATAGACGAGAGAGAGAGAGACAGAGAGGCAGGCAGTTAGATGAGAGAGAGAGATGGGCAGGCAGTTCAACGAGAGAGAGACGCAGGCAGTTAGATGAGAGAGAGGAAGAGCGTGAAAGAGAGAAAGAGATGCAGGCAGTTAGATGAGAGAGAGAGAAAGAGAGAGGCAGGCCGATTGACCAGAGAGAGAGAGAGAGGCAGGCAGTTAGACGAGAGAGACAGAGAGAAATTGACAGACAGAGAGAGAGGCTGGCAGGCAGTTAGTAGAGAAAGGGGGAGAGAGAGAGAGAGAGATAGAGGCAGTTGGACGAGGGATGCAGGCAGTTAGACGAGAGAGAGAGAAAGAGAGTGGGGCAAGCAGACAGACGAGTGCTAGAGAGAGAGAGAAAGGCAAGCAGTTAGATGAGAGAGAGACAGGCAGTTGGATGAGGGAGAGAAAGAGGCAGACAGTTAGAGCAGAGACAGAAAAAGAGAGAGAGAGACGCAGGTAGTTAGACGAGAGAGAGAGAAAGAGAGAGACAAGCTGGCAGTTGAATGAGAGATAGAGAGACAGGCAGTTAGACGAGAGAGACAGGCTGGCAGGTAGACGAGCGAGAGAGGGAGAGAAAGAGACAGAGGTACAGAATGAGGGACAGTGACAGAGAGGCATGTACGTAGAGAATTAAGGGAAATAGTGGTGGGCAGGGAGAGAGAGAAAGAGAGAGGCAGGCATCTATGGAGAGAGAGACAGAGAGAGAGAGAAAAACAGAGGGAGACAGGAAGACAGAGAGAGAGTGTCAGGCAGTCAGAGAGATAGAGAGAGAGGAAGGCAGTTCAATGAGATAGAGAGAGAGAGAAAAGCAGACAGTTAGATGTGAGAGAGAGGCATAGAGAGAGTGAGAGTGAGAGAGGCAGGCAGTTAGACAAGAGTGAGAGAGAGAGAGATAGATTGAGAGAGAGAGAGACAGACGCAGGCAGTAAGATGAGAGAAAGAGTGGGGCAGGCAGATAAACGAGAGAGAGAGGCAGCCAGTTAGACGAGTGAGAGAGAGGCAGGCAGTTAGACGAGAGAGAAAGAGAGAGCGTGGCAGGCAGTAAGATGAGGGAGAGAGGGAAAGAGAGAGACAGACTGGCAGGCAGTTAGACGAGAGAGAGTGAGAGAGGTAGGCAGTTAGATGAGATAGAGAGTGAAGAACAGAGAGAGAGAAGAAAACAGACGAGAGAGATATAGAGACAGAAACAGAGAGAGAGGCAGGCAATTATACGAGAAAGACGGGTGGGCAGGCAGTCAGACGCGAGAGAGCGAGATGCAGGCAGTTAGACGAGAGAGAGAAAGAAAGAGAGAGACTGGCAGGCAGTTAGATGGGAGAGAAGGAGAGAGAGAGGTAGTTGGATGAGCGATAGAGAGAGAGAGACAGGAAGATAAACGAGAGAGAGACATAAAAAGATAGAAAGATTGTGAAAGAGATAGATGAGAGAGAGAGACATAAAGAGATAGAAAGATCGTGAGAGAGATGAGGGAGAGAGACGCAGGCAGTTAGACGAGAGAGAGAGAGACAGGCAGTTAGATGAGACAGAGAGAGCGAGAGGTAGGTAATTAAATGAGAGAGTGAGAGCAAGAGAGAAAGAGAGACAGGCAGTTAGACGAGAGAGGGAGAGAGAGAGGAAAAGGCAGGCAGTTAGATAAGAGAGGGGAAAGAGAGACAAGGAGATGCAGGCAGTTAAACGAGAAAGGGAGAGTGCAATTGAGAGAAAGAGACAGGCAGTTGGACAAGAGAGAGAAAAAGAGGCAGGCAGTTCGATGAGGGAGAGAGAGAGACGCAGGCAGTTAGACAAGAGAGAAAGAGAGAGACAGGCTGGCAGTTGAACGAGAGAGAGATAGAGAGAGACAGGCTGGCAGGTAGACGAGAGAGAGGGAGAGAAAGAGACAGAGGTACAGAATGAGAGACAGTGACAGAGAAGCATGCACGTAGAGAATTAAGGGAAATAGTTGTGGGCAGGGAGAGAGAGCCCATGTCTCTCTCTCTCTCTCATTCTCTACCTGCCTCCCTCTTTCTCACTCTGTGTCTACTTGCTTGCTACGCCCTCTCTACCTGCCACTCTCTTTCTCTCATTCTCTACTTCACTGCCACTCTCTTTCTGTCTACCTGCGTGTCACTCACTCTCTCCACATGCCTGCCTCTCTCTATTTCTCTGTCTGCCTGCCACTCACTCTCTACCTGCCTGCCTCTCCCTTTCTCTCTCCTTGCTTGCCACTACCTATCTCTCTCATCCTCTAACTTCCTGCCACTCTCTCTATCTGCTTGTATCTCTCTCTACCTATCTGCCATTCTCTCTCTCATTCTCTACCCGCCTGCTACTCTCTCTATTGCCCTGCCAATCTCTGTCTCTCTCTCTCTCTCTCTACCTGCCTGCCTCTCTCTCCCACTATGTGACTGCCACTCTCTCTCTCTCTCTACCTCTACCTGCCTGCCTGCCTCTCTCTCTTTCATACTCTACCGGCCTGCCACACTCTCTCTACCTACCTGTCTCTCCCCTCATGCCCTGTCAATCTCTGGCTCTCTCTCTCTGTACCTGCCTGCCTCTCTCAC
Source organism: Chiloscyllium plagiosum (assembly GCF_037043375.1). Classification (NCBI taxonomy): domain Eukaryota; kingdom Metazoa; phylum Chordata; class Chondrichthyes; order Orectolobiformes; family Hemiscylliidae; genus Chiloscyllium; species Chiloscyllium plagiosum. The sequence continues at coordinate 23,077,193 of NW_028270139.1, forward strand.
CCTCTACTTGCCTGCCACTCTCTCCCTTTCCCTCTACTTGCCTGCCACTCTCTCCCTTTCCCTCTACTTGCCTGCCACTCTCTCTCCCTCTACCTGCAAGCCACTCTCTCTCTACCTGCTGACCGCTCGCTCTCTCTGTTAATGTGTCGGAGGAATGAGCCCAATAAAGCAGAGATCACAAAACACAGATCGAAGTGAGAGTAGCATTCCGTTTATTAACGCAGCGATATTGCAGAAGAGAATCTGACCCAGTTGAAGCAGCACAGACAGCCTGTTCAGGTTGCCAAAACAGACTTTCCTGAGCTGAGAATCAAGCCAGTTTTTATAGGAACACAGTACAATGATGCTAATTAAAAATAGGGAAAATAAAATGGTCTTGATTGTCAAGGAATCATGTTCCGATTGTGATCATCACAAAGCAGTTCTCAGAAGAACGTCCTGAATGTGAATCCAATGAAGTGTCCTGGCAGCATCAATCAGTTCCTAACGGGATCAGGAGATTCCAGCTCACTTTGAGGGAGGTGAGAATGTCCCTTTTCCTGGCAGTTAGGAGTTTCCATTGTCGCTCTCCCCTGAGAGGGATATTCTGGTGCCTCTCCGTTTGACCTGTCCTTTGTGTGGTGTTGGTAGCACTGGGGTAGGAGACTGCCCTTCGGGCTTTGGGACAGCTGTGTGTTTCAGGTCCAGGAAGTTATTGTCAGTTTGTCTTGGGAAGTGTATTCCCTGGTCTGCGAGTGACTATGGTCAAGTCTGGTTTCCCTTGTCAGCCTGTTTGGTTAAAGCTGAGGCATTCTGGGTGTTCCTTGTATGGTTTAGACAGACTTGATTTTCTGTGTTGTGTGGCCATGCTGTGGGTAGGCAGGCTGGCAGATCTTTTCCCACATAGACCCAGCAGACTCAGCTTTCCAAACAGTGCAGAGGAATGATCGTGTTAAATGCAGAACTGAGTCACGAACAGTGAAGGAGGCTGGGGGAGGGGGAAATCTGGTTAATGTGCAAAGAGTTCCAAGGGGCATGGAAAAACTTTTTCCCCTCCTTGTTAATAATCAGGGGCTACAGTTTAATACGAGGAGGAGCAGGACAGTTAGAGGGAATTTACACAAAAATGTTTCACCCAGGAAAGCGAGACAGGAACCCTCTTTCAGAAAAAAAGTGCTTACGGCAGCCCAAGTCATCTTCAGCTTGATTAAATTGCAATGCAGAGGGAATTGCATGCACTGAAGATTAGATTAGATTACTTAGAGTGTGGAAACAGGCCCTTCGGCCCAACAAGTCTACACCAACGTAACGAAGCGCAATCCACCCAGACCCATTCCCCTACATTTATCCCTTCACCTAACACTATGGGCAATTTAGCATGGCCAATTCACCTAACCTGCACATTTTTGGACTTGTGGGAGGAAACCGGAGCACCCGGAGGAAACCCACGCAGACACGGGGAGAACGTGCAAACTCCACACAGACAGTTGCCTGAGGCGGGAATTGAACCCAGGTCTCTGGTGCTGTGAGGCAGCAGTGCTAACCACCGTGCCACCATGCTGCCCTACAAAATCCTACATTCCTATTAGAAATAGGATAGAGTTCCATGGAAATAGCAGTGATTCCTCATTAACCAATTTTTCAAAACTTTCAACCAGAAAAAAGTGAGGTGTGAAAATAACAGCATGAACAAACAGACTTTATAGGGGGAGTATGAGTTGGCAACTCAAAATTTGTCACTTCTATTTTAGCCAAGTCAACCTTGAGTTCACTGGCTGCCAACTTTTGACAGGCTTGATATGGTTATTGACACCAAAGGAAAGCTTAGAAGGAGTAGGTTTGTGACAAGGATATTTGAGTCGAGGAAGGTGGTTTTGGTGGAGAAGAGGCGAGACGATGATCATTGAAGCCCATCGCATTCCTCTGATAAATGAATGATAAATTGCATTATCTGACAGAACAGGTGGTCAGGCCCAGCAGCATTTAAATAATCATTCAAGGGAAAGCATACAAATCAGACAATTCAGTCTACTTTTATGAGTCACTTTTTATCAAAAGTAAAGCTTTTAATACTGAGTTAAGTAATCTCAGCTGGAATAGCTGAGAGAGGGAGGGAGAAAAAGAGAAAGACTGGCAGACGAGAGAGAGAGACTGGCAGGCAGTTAGATGAGAGAGAGATTGAGAGAGAGAGAGGAGAGAGAGAAGTTGGCAGGTAGACAAGAGAGAGAGAGATAGAGAGAAATGCAGGCATGTAAGGAGAGAGAGGGAGACAGGAAGACAGAGAGAGTGAGTGTCATGCAGTCAGAGAGATAGAGAGAGAGAGAGGAAGGTAGTTTGACGAGAGAGAGAAAGCGAGTGGGCAGGCAGATAGGTGAGAGATAGATAGAGAGAGGCAGGCAGTCAGATGAGAGACAAAGAAAAACATCAATTAGATGATAGAGAGAAAGACTGCGAGAGACAGAGAGGCAGGCAGTTAGATGTGAGAGAGAGAGAAGTCGTCAGTTAGACAAGAGAGAGAGAGAAAGAGAGAGAGGCAGGCAGTTCGACGAGAGACAGAGAGACTGGCAGGCAGTTAGACGAGAGAAAAAGGAGAGAGAGAGAGTCTAGCAGGCAGTTAGAGACTGAGAGGGGTAGGCAGTTAGATGAGAGAGAGAGTGAGACAGAGAGAGAGAGAGGTAAACAGTTGGACGAGATAGAGGGAGAGAATCAGGCAGTTAGACGAGAGAGGGAGAGGGAGAGAGAGACTGGCAGGCAGTTAGACGAGAGAGACATCTAGAGAGAGGGTCAGGCAGTTACACGAGAGAGAGAGAGGCAGGCAGGCAGTTAGACAACTGAGGGAGAGAGAGACAGAGACAGACAGTTGGACCAGAGAGAGAGACACACACAGGCAGTTAGACGAGAGCAAGAGAGTTAGAGAGAGAGGGATTGTGAGAGAGAGAAATAGACAGAGGCAGGCAGTTAGATGAGAGAGAAAGAGCGAGAAAGAGAGAAAGAAACACTGGTAGTTAGACAAGAGAGACAGAAAGAGATTGGGGCAGGCAGATAGATGGGAGAGAAAGAGAGATTGAGAGAGAGAGAGGCATTTAGATGCGAGAGAGAGAGGAAGGCATTTAGGCGAGAGAGTGAGAGAGAAAGAGACTGGGGCAGGTAGATAGACGAGAGAGAGAGAAGCAGGCAGTTAGACGAGAGAGAGAGTGAGGCAGGCAGATAGTCGAGAGTGAGGGAGAGAGAGGAAGGCAGTTAGGCGAGAGATAAAGAGAGTGGGACAGGCAGATAGACGAGAGAGAGGGAGGGAGAGAGAGATGCAGGCAGTTAGATGAGAGAAAGAAAGAGCGAGAAAGAGAGAAAGAAATACAGGCAGTTAGACGAGGGAGAGAGAAAGACAAAAAGAGATTGGGGCAGGCAGATAGATGAGAGAGAAAGATAGAGAGATTGAGAAAGAGAGAAAGAGAGAGGTGAGAGAGAGAGGAAGGCAGTTAGGCGAGAGAGAGAGAGTGGGGCAGGCAGATAGACGAGAGAGAGAGTGAGAGAGACATAGGCAGTTAGACGAGAGAAAGAAATAGAGAAAAAGAGATAGGGAGAGATGCAGACAGTTACACGAGAGACAGAGAAAGAGAGTGAGGTCGGCAGATAGTCGAGAGAGAGAGAGAGGCAGACATTTAGTTGAGAGACAGAGATTGAGAGAGAGAGAGAGGAAGGCAGTTAGGCGAGAGAGAAAGAGAATGGGACAAGCAGATAGACGAGAGAGGGAGAGAGAGATGGGCAGGCAGTTCGACGAGAGAGAGAGACGCAGGCAGTTAGATGAGAGAGAGAAAGAACGAGAAAGAGATGCAGGCAGTTAGATGAGCGAGAGAGAAAGAGAGAGGCAGGCCGATTGACGAGAGAGAGAGAGACAGAGAGAAAGTGAGAGAGAGAGGCAGGCAGACAGTTAGATGAGAGAGGGAGGCAGAGAGAGAGAGACAGAGAGATAGAGGCAGTTGGATGAGGGACACAGGCAGTTAGACAGAGAGAGAGAGAAAGAGAGTGGGGCAAGCAGACAGACGAGTGCTTGAGAGAGAGAGAAAGGCAGGCAGTTAGATGAGAGAGAGGGAGCGAGAGAGAAACAGAGACAGACTGGCAGGCAGTCAGACGAGAGAGAGAGACTTGTAGTCGGATGAGCGAGAGAGAAAGTGGCGGGCCATTAGACGAGAGAGAGAAAGAGAAAAAGTGAGACAGAGGAAGGCAGTTAGACCAGAGAAAGAGAGTGAAAGAGAGAGACAGGAAGACAGAGAAGGAGAGTGTCAGGCAGTCAGGCAGAGAGAGAGAGAGAGGAAGGTAGTTTGACGAGAGAGAGTGAGAAAGAGAGAGACAGGCTGGCAGTTGAACGTGAGAGAGAAAGAGAGAAAGGCAGTTAGACAGAGAGAGAGGCTGGCAGGCAGTTAGTTGAGAAAGGGGGAGAGAGAGAGAGAGAGATAGAGGCAGTTGGACGAGGGATGCAGGCAGTTAGACGAGAGAGAGAGAGAAAGAGAGTGGGGCAAGCAGACAGACGAGTGCTAGAGAGAGAGAGAGGCAGGCAGTTATATGAGAGAGAGAAAGAGAGAGACAGGCAGTTGGATGAGGGAGAGAAAGAGGCAGACAGTTAGAGCAGAGAGAGAAAAAGAGAGAGAGAGAGACGCAGGTAGTTTGACGAGAGAGAGTGAGAAAGAGAGAGACAGGCTGGCAGTTGAACGTGAGAGAGAAAGAGAGAAAGGCAGTTAGACGAGAGAGAGAGAGAAAGAGAGAGACAGGCTGGCAGGTAGACGAGAGAGAGAGGGAGAGAAAGAGACAGAGATACAGAATGAGAGACAGTAACAGAGAGACATGCACGTAGAGAATTAAGGGAAATCGTGGTGGGCAGGGAGAGAGAGAAAGAGAGAGGCAGGCATCTATGGAGAGAGAGAGAGAAGCAGAGGGAGACCGGAAGACAGAGAGAGATTGTGTCAGGCAGTCAGAGAGATAGAGAGAGAGGAAGGCAGTTAGATGAGAGAGAGAGATGGAGAGAGAGGAAGGCAGTTAGACGAGAGAGGCAGGCAGGCTGTTAGACGAGCGAGGGGGAGAGACAGAGAGAGATAGAGGCAGTTGGATGAGGAAGAGAGAGAGAGAGAGTGGGGCGGGGAGATAGACGAGAGAGAGAGAGAGAGGCAGGCAGTTAGACGACTTAGAGGGAGAGAGAGAGGCAGGCAGTTAGATGAGAGAGAGAGAGAGACAGGTAGTTGGACGCGAGAGAGAGAAAGAGGCAGGCAATTAGACGAGAGAGGGAAAGAGAGAGAGAGAGACGCAAGCAGTTAGACGAGAGAGACAGAAAGAGAGCGAGGCGGGCAATTAGATGAGAGAGACAGAGGGGCAGGCAGGCAGTTAGACGACACAGAGAGAGAGAAAGAGAGAGGCACGCAGTTAGGCGAGAGAGGGACAAGGAGAAAGAGAGAGACTAGCAGGCAGTTAGATGAGAGAAAGAGAAGGAGAGAGAGAGACTAGCAGGCAGTTAGATGAGAGAAAGAGAAGGAGAGAGAGAGTCTAGCAGGCAGTTAGAGACCGAGTGGGGTAGGCAGTTAGATGAGAGAGAGAGTGAGACAGAGAGAGAGAGGTAAACAGACGAGATAGAGGGTGAGAATCAGCCAGTTAGACGAGGGAGAGAGAGAGAGAGAGAGAGAGAGACTGGTAGGGAGTTAGACGAGAGAGAGATCTAGAGAGAGGGTCCGGCAGTTACACGAGAGAGAGAGAGAGGCAGGCTGGCAGTTAGACGAGTGAGGGAGAGAGAGAGAGACAGAGACAGACAGTTGGACCAGAGAGAGAGAGAGACACAGGCAGTTAGACGAGAGCGAGAGAGTGAAAGAGAGAGAGGGATTGCGACAGAGAGAGAGAATTAGGCAGGCAGTTAGACGAGAGAGGGGGAGAGAGAGAGAGAGACAGGCAGTTAGATGAGAGAGAGACAGAGAGAGGTAAACAGTTAGACGAGAGAGAGTGAGCCAGAGAGAGACAAGCAGAGAGTTAGACGAGAGGAAGAGAGAGAGAGAGAGAGAGGCAGGCACAGTTAGATGAGAGAGGGAGAAAGAGATAGAGGCAGTTGGACGAGGGATGCAGGCAGTTAGACGAGAGAGAGAGAGAAAGAAAGAGAGTGGGGCAAGCAGACAGACGAGTGCTAGAGAGAGACAGACTGGCAGGCAGTTAGACGAGAGAGAGAGAAGCTGGCAGGTAGGCGAGAGAGAGAGAGAGGGAGAGAGGCAGGCAGCCAGATGAGAGAGAGAGGCAGGCAGGCTGTTAGACGAGAGAGGGGGAGAGACAGAGAGAGATAGAGGCAGTTGGACGAGGGAGAGAGGCAGAGTAGGGCGGGGAGATAGACGAGAGAGAGAGTCAGGCAGTGAGATATGTGAGAGAGACAGACAGGCAGTCTGATGCGAGAGCGAGAAAGAAGCAGGCAGTTAGATGAGAGAGAGGGAGGGAGAAAGAGAGAAAGACTGGCAGATAGTTAGACAAGAGAGAGAAAGAAAGACAGGCAGTTAGACGAGAGAGAGAAAGACAAAGAAAGACTGCGAGAGAGAGGCAGGCAATTAGATGTGAGGGAGAGAGAGAAGTCGTCAGTTAGACAAGAGAGAGAGAGGCAGGCAGTTAGAGGAGAGAAAGAGAAGGAGAGAGAGTGTCGAGCAGGCAGTTAGAGACTGAGAGGGGTAGGCAGTTAGACAAGAGAGAGAGTGAGACAGAGAGAGAGGTAAAGAGTTAGACGAGTTAGTGGGAGAGAATCAAGCAGTTTGACGAGAGAGAGAGAGAGAGGCAGGCAGGCAGTTAGACGAGTGAGGGAGAGAGAGCGACCAAGACAGACAGTTGGACCAGAGAGAGAGAGAGAGAGAGAGAGAGACAGGCAGTTAGACGAGAGTGAGAGAGTTAAAGAGAGAGAGGGATTGTGAGAGACAGAGATAGACAGAGGCAGGCAGTTAGATGAGAGAAAGAAAGAGCGAGAAAGAGAGAAAGAAACGCAGGCAGTTAGACAAGAAAGAGAGAAAGAGATTGGGGCAGGTAGATACATGGGAGAGAAAGAGAGAGAGAGATTGAGAGAGAGAGGCACTTAGATGAGAGAGAGAGAGGAAGGTAGTTAGGCGAGAGAGAGAGAGAAAGACAGTGGGGCTGGCAGATAGACGAGAGAGTGAGACAGGCAGTTAGATGAGAGGAGAGAGATAGGCAGGCAGTTACACGAGACGAGAGAGGGATAGAGAGAGAGAGAGAGAAAGAGAGAGGTAGGCAGTTAAGGTGAGAGCGAGAGAGAGACTGGCAAGCAGTTAGACGAGAGAGAAAGAGAGTGAGAGGTGTTGGCAGTTAGATGAGAGAGAGACAGAGAGAGAGGTTAACAGTTAGACGAGAGAGAGTGAGAGAGAGAGAGACTAGCAGATAGATGAGAGGAACAGAGAGATAGAGAGGCAGACAGTTAGACGAGAGAGAGAGAGAGACAGAGGGACTGGCAGACAATTGAACGCGGGAGAGAGAGAGGCAGGGAATTAGACGAGAGCGAGAAGGAGAGAGAGAGAGGCAGGCAGGAAGATGAGAGAGACAGGGAGATAGCGAGAGAGACAGGCAGTTAGATGAGAGAGGGGAGAGAGAGGGAGAGAGAGAGAGACAGACAGATAGTTAGATGAGAGAGAGAGAGAGAGGCAGACAATTAGACGAGAGAGGGAGAGAGAGAAACACACACACAGGCAGTTGGACTAGAGAGAGAAAAAGGCAGGCAGTTAGACAAGAGAGAAAGAGAGAAGGAGAGAGAGGCAGGCAGTTAGACGAGTAAAGGGAGAGAGAGAGACAGAGGGGCAGTTAGATGAGGGGAGGAGAGAGGGTGAGAGAGAGAGAGACAGGCAGTTGGAGGAGAGAGAGAAAGAGAGAGAGATGCAGGCAATTAGACAAAATGGAGAAATAAAGAGAGAGAGGCAGGCAGTTAGATGAGAGAAAGAGGCAGGCAGTTAGACGAGAGAGGGAAAGAGAGAGAGAGACACGCAAGCAGTTAGACGAGAGAGAGAGAAAGATAGAGAGGCAGGCAGTTAGATGAGAGAGACAGAGGGGCAGGCAGGCAGTTAGATGACAGAGAGAGAGAAAGGAGAGAGGCATGCAGTTAGGCGACAGAGGGAGAAGGAGAGAGAGAGACATGCAGATAGACGAGTGAGTGAGAGGGAGAGATTGAGAGAGAGAGGCAGGCAGTTAGGTGAGAGAGAGACAGGTAGGCAGTTAGGCGAGAGAGAAAGAGAGTGAGACAGGCAGATAGTCGAGAGAGAGAGAGAGAGGCAGGCATTTAAATGAGAGAGAGAGATTGAGAGAGAGAGAGAGGAAGGCAGTTAGGCGAGAGAGCGAGACAGAAAGAGTGGGACAGGCAGATAGATGAGAGAGGGAGAGAGAGATAGGCAGTTAGATGAGAGAGAGAGATGGGCAGGCAGTTCGACGAGAGAGAGAGACGCTGGCAGTTAGATGAGAAAGAGAAAGAGTGAGAAAGCGATGCAAGCAGTTAGATGAGAGAGAGAGAAATAGAGGCTGGCCGATTGACCAGAGAGAGAGAGAGAGAGGCAGGCAGTTAGACGAGAAAGAGAGGGAGAGAAAGAGACAGTGAAGAATTAAGGGAAATAGTGGTGGGCAGGGAGAGAGAGAAAGAGAGAGGCAGGCTTGATTGGGGTGGGGGGGGGGGAGACAGAGAGAGAGAAACAGAGGGAAACAGGAAGACAGAGAGAGAGTGAGCATCAGGCAGTCAGAGAGATAGAGAGAGGGGATGGTAGTTTGACGAGAGAGATAGGCAGGCAGTTAGACGAGAGAGAGAGAGAGAGAAAGAGACACACACACAGTCAGTTGGACGAGAGAGAAAAAGGCAGGCAGTTAGACAAGAGAGAAAGAGAGAGAGGCAGGCAGTTAAAATGAGAGAGAGAGAGAGAGACTGGCAAGCAGTTAGACGAGAGGTAGAGAAAGAGAGAGAGGCAAGCAGTTAGATGAGAGACAGAGGGGCAGGCAGACAGTTTGACAACAGAGAGAGAGAAAGAGAGAGGCACGCAGTTAGGCGAGAGAGAGAGAGAGAGAGAGATAGACAGGCAGTTAGATGAGTGAGAGAGAGAGGGAGAGATTGAGAGAGAGAGAGGCAGGCAGTTAGATGAGAGGGAGAGGGAGAGAGAAAGAGACAGGCAGTCGAATGAAAGAGAGAGAAAGATGCAGGCAGATAGAAGAGAGAGAGATTGAGAGAGAGAGAGGCAGGGAGTTAGATGAGAGATGGAGAAGAAGAGAGAGAGAGACAGATAGTTAGCTGACAGAGAGAGAGAGAGAGACAGGCAGGCAGTTAGACAAGAGAGAGAAAGAAAGAGAGAGACTGTCAGGCAGTTAGATGGGAGAGAAGGAGAGATAGAGAGAGGTAGTTGGATAGAGAGAGACAGGAAGATAGACGAGAGAGAGAGAAAAATAAAGAGATCGAAAGATCGTGAGAGATAGAGAGGCAGGCAGTTAGATGAGAGGAGAGAGATAGGCAGGCAGTTAGATGAGGGAGAGAGACGCAGGCAGTTAGATGAGAGAGAGAGACAGGCAGTTAGATGAGAGAGAGAGAAAGAGAGAGGCAGGCAGTTAGATGAGAGAGGGGAGAGAGAGAGACAGACAGACAGATGAGAGAGAGAGAGGTAGGCAGTTAAACGAGAGAGGGAGAGTGCAAGTGAGAGGAAGAGACAGGCAGTTGGACAAGAGAGAGAAAAAGAGGCAGGAAGTTCGACGAGAGAGAAAGAGAGAGACAGGCTGGCAGGTCGACGAGAGAGAGAGAGACAGGCAGTTGGATGAGGGAGAGAAAGAGGCAGACAGTTAGAGCAGAGAGAGAAAAAGAGAGAGAGAGAGAGACGCAGGTAGTTAGACGAGAGAGAGAAAGAGAGAGACAGGCTGGCAGTTGAATGAGCGAGAGATAGAGAGAGACAGGCATTTAGACAAGAGAGAGAGAGAAAGAAAGAGACAGGCTGGCAGATAGACGAGAGAGGGAGAGAAAGAGACAGAGGTACAGAATGAGAGACAGTGACAGAGAGGCATGCACGTAGAGAATTAAGGGAAATAGTGGTGGGCAGGGAGAGAGAGAAAGAGCGAGGCAGGCATCTATGGAGAGAGAGAGACAGAGACAGAGGGAGACAGGAAGACAGAGAGAGAGAGAGAGAGTGTCAGGCAGCCAGAGAGATAGAGAGAGAGGAAGGCATTTAGATGAGAGAGAGAGAAACTGGCAGGTAGGCGAGAGAGAGAGAGAGAGAGGCAGGCAGGCTGTTAGACGGGGGGGGGGGGGGAAGACAGAGAGAGATAGAGGCAGTTGGACGAGGGAGAGAGAGAGAGAGAGTGGGGCGGGGAGATAGACGAGAGAGAGAGAGTAAGGTCGTGAGATATGAGAGAGAGACAGGCAGGTGGATGCGAGAGCGAGAAAGAAGCAGGCAGTTAGACGAGAGAGAGGGAGGGAGAAAGAGAGAAAGACTGGCAGACAGTTAGACGAGAGAGAGAGAGAGAGATTGGCAGGCAGTTAGACGAGAGAGAGAGATTGAGAGAGGAGAGAGAGAAGTTGGCAGGTAGACAAGAGAGAGAGATAGAGAGAGAGGCAGGCAGTTCAATGAGATAGTGAGAGAGAAAAGCAAACAGTTAGATAGAGAGACATAGAGAGAGAGTGAGAGTGAGAGAGGCAGTTAGACAAGAATGAGAGAGAGACAGATAGATTGAGAGAGAGAGAGAGACGCAGGCAGTAAGATGAGAGAAAGAGAGAGTGGGGCCGGCAGACAAACAAGAGAGAGAGAGAGGCAGGCAGTTAGACGGGTGAGAGAATGGGGCAGGCAGTTAGATGAGAGAGAGTGAGAGGGGTAGGCACTTAGATGAGAGAGAGACAGAGAGAGAGAGGTAAACATTAGATGAGAACGAGAGATCGAGAGAGAGAGACAAGTAGTTAGACGAGAGAGAGGGACAGAGAGAGAGAGAGGCGGGCAATTAGATGAGAGAGAGAGAGTGGGGTAGGCAGTTAGATGAGAGAGAGGTAAACAGTTAGGAGAGCATTGAATTGAAAAAATGGTCATTTTGGAATAGAGGATTTTCAAGGAATATCTTCTCTTCAGACTCAATAGCAAGTAATCACTGAAGTTTAAAAAAACGTTGAAAACAGTGTAATCCTCACAAAAGTATTGTGCTGTTGGGCATGTTGTTTGGTTTGTTTTGAATTCAAGTTTTTTTGGGTGGAGTGAGTTGGGAAATTATCACCTTTTTTTGTTTTGTATAGAATAATACCTGTATTATTCCCCTGTGTGCCACTCTCTCTACCTACCTGACTGCTTTGCTGTCTCTCTCTCCCTCTCTCTCTGCCTGCCACTGACTCGCTATGTCTCTCTACCTGCCTGCCAATCCCTCTGTCTCGCCCCCTAACCTGCCATTCTCTCTCTCTGTCTCTCTCTCTCCATCTCTCTCTGCCCCAGCCTGCCACACACTCTCTCTCTCTCTGCCTGCCGCAATTCCTCTCTATCTGTCTGCCAATCTCTCTTTCAAGCTGCCGCCCATTCTTACTCTGTACCTGCCTGCCTCTCTCTCTCTGTTTCTACTTGCTTGTAACTCTCTCTCTACCTGCCTGTCTCTCTTCCTGCCTGTCACTCCCTCTCTCTCTTTCTCCAGTTGCCTCACTTTCCCTACCTCTGTCCCTCCCTGCAATACTCTCTCTCTCTTTCTACATATCTGCCTCTCTCTCTCTCATTCTGTACTTGCCTGCCATCACACACACTCTCTCTCTGTCTGCCTGCCTATCTCTCGCTGTCTGCCTGCCTCTCTCTCTCTCCCTCTGTTTGCCACTCTGTCTCTCTTTTTCTACATGCCTGCCATCTCTTTCTGCCTGCATGCCACTCTCTGTCTCCCTCTCTCTATCCCTGACTCCCACACTCACTCTCTCTGTTTCTCCCTGCCTGCCACACACCTTCTCTCTCTTTCCCAACCTCTCTCTCTATATATCAAACACTTGCCTGCCAATCTCTCTCTCAAGTTGCCTGCTATTCTCTCTCCACACATGCCTGTCTCTCTCATTCTCTCTGCCTGCCACTCTCACTCTACCGATCTGTCTCTCTCACTCAATACCTGCCTGCCACACACTCTCTCTACCTGCCTGCCCATGTCTCTCTCTCTCTCTCTCATTCTCTACCTGCCTCCCTCTTTCTCACTCTGTGTCTACTTGCTTGCTACGCCCTCTCTACCTGCCTGCCACTCTCTTTCTCTCATTCTCTACTTCACTGCCACTCTCTTTCTGTCTACCTGTGTGTCACTCACTCTCTCTACAGGCCTGCCTCTCTCTATCTCTCTGACTGCCTGCCACTCACTGTCTACCTGCCTGCCTCTCCCTTTCTCTCTCCTTGCCCGCCACTACCTATCTCTCTCATTCTCTACCTTCCTGACACTCTCTCTATCTGCTTATATCTCTCTCTACCTATCTGCCATTCTCTCTCTCATTCTCTACCTGCCTGCTACTCTCTCTATGCCCTGCCAATCTCTGGCTCTCTCTCTCTCGCTCCCTCTACCTGCCTGCCTCTCTCTTTTTCATTCTCTACCGGCCTGCCACTCTCTCTGTCTCTCTCTCTCTGCCTGCCACACTCTCTCCGTATCTACCTGCCTGCCACACTCTCTCTACCTACCTCTCTCACCCCTCATGCCCTGTCAATCTCTGGCTCTCTCTCTCTCTGTAACTGCCTGCCACTCTCTCCCTTTCCCTCTACTTGCCTGCCACTCTCTCTCCCTCTAACTGCAAGCCACTCTCTCTCTACCTGTTGACCGCTCACTCTCTCTGCCTGCCACTCTCCCTCTGTTAATGTGTCAGAGAAATGAGTCCAATAAAGCAGAGATCACAAAACACAGATCGAAGTGAGAGTAGCATTCCGTTTATTAACGCAGTGATATTGCAGAAGAGAACCTGATCCAATTGAAGCAGCACAGACAGTCTGTTCAGGTTGCCAAAACACACTTTCCTGAGCTGAGAATCAAGCCAGTTTTTATAGGAACACAGTACAATGATGCTAATTAAAAATAGGGAAAATAAAATGGTCTCGATTGTCAAGGAATCATGTTCCGATTGTGATCATCACAAAGCAGTTCTCAGAAGAAGGTACTGAATGTGGATCCAATGAAGGGTCCTGGCAGCATCAATCAGTTCCTAACGGGATCAGGAGATTCCAGCTCACTTTGAGGGAGGTGAGAATGTCCCTTTTCCTGGCAGTAAGGAGTTTCTATTGTCGCTCTCCCCTGAGAGGGGTATTCTGGTGCATCTCCATTTGACCTGTCCTTTGTGTGGCGTTGGTAGCACTGGGGTAGGAGACTGCCCTTTGGGCTTTGGGACAGCTGTGTGTTTCGGGTCAGTTTGTCTTGGGAAGTGTATTTCCTGGTCTGCGAGTGACTATGGTCAAGTCTGGTTTCCCTTGTCAGCCTGTTTGGTTAAAGCTAAGGCATTCTGGGTGTTCCTTGTATGGTTTAGACAGACTTGATTTTCTGTGTTGTGTGGCCATGCTGTAGGTAGGCAGACTGGCAGATCTTACCCCACATAGACCCAGCAGATTCAGCTTTCCAATCAGTGCAGAGGAATGATCGTGTTAAATGCAGAACTGAGTCACGAACAGTGAAGGAGGCTGGGGGAGGGGGAAATCTGGTTAATGTGCAAAGAGTTCCAAGGGGCATGGAAAAACTTTTTCCCCTCCTTGTTAATAATCAGGGGCTACAGTTTAATACTAGGAGGAGCAGGACAGTTAGAGGGAATTTACACAAAAATGTTTCACCCAGGAAAGCGAGACAGGAACCCTCTTTCAAAAAAAAAGTGCTTACACGGCTGCCCAAGTCATCTTCAGCTTGATTAAATTGCAATGCAGAGGGAATTGCATGCACTGAAGATTAGATTAGATTACTTAGAGTGTGGAAACAGGCCCTTCGGCCCAACAAGTCTACACCAACCTAACGAAGCACAACCCACCCAGACCCATTCCCCTACATTTATCCCTTCACCTAACACTATGGGCAATTTAGCATGGCCAATTCACCTAACCTGCACATTTTTGGACTGTGGGAGGAAACCGGAGCACCCGGAGGAAACCCACGCAGACACGGGGAGAATGTGTAAACTCCTCACAGACAGTTGCCTGAGGCGGGAATTGAACCCAGGTCTCTGGTGCTGTGAGGCAGCAGGGCTAACCGCCGTGCCACCATGCTGCCCTACAAAATCCTACATTCCTATTAGAAATAGGATAGAGTTCCATGGAAATAGCAGTGACTCCTCATTAACCAATTTTTCAAAACTTTCAACCAGAAAAAAGTGAGCTGTGAAAATAACAGTATTAACAAACAGACTTTATAGGGGGAGTTTGAGTTGGCAACTCAAAATTTGTCACTTCTGTTTTTCCCAAGTCAACCTTTTGAGTTCACTGGCAGGCTTGATATGGTTATTGACACCAAAGGAAAGCTTAGAAGGTTTGTGACAGGGATATTTGAGTCGAGGAAGGTGGTTTTGGTGGAGAAGAGGCGAGACGATGATCATTGAAGCCCATCGCATTCCTCTGATAAATAATGATAAATTGCATTATCTGACAGAACAGGTGGTCAGGCCCAGCAGCATTTAAATAATCATTCAAGGGAAAGCATACAAATCAGACAATTCAGTCTACTTTTATGAGTCACTTTTTATCAAAAGTAAAGCTTTTAATACTGAGTTAAGTAATCTCAGCTGGAATAGCTGAGAGAGGGAGGGAGAAAAAGAGAAAGACTGGCAGACGAGAGAGAGAGAGAGAGAGAGAGGAGAGAGACTGGCAGGCAGTTAGACGAGAGAGAGATTGAGAGAGAGGAGAGAGAGAAGTTGACAGGTAGACAAGAGAGAGAGATAGAGAGAGACGCAGGCATGTAAGGAGAGAGAGGGAGACAGGAAGACAGAGACAGAGTGTCAGGCAGTCAGAGAGATAGAGAGAGAGAGAAAGCGAGTGGGCAGGCAGATAGGTGAGAGATAGATAGAGAGAGACAGGCAGTCAGATGAGAGACAAAGAAAGACAGCCAATTAGACGAGAGAGAGATATTTCTTATTTTTTTCACTGTTCTGTACGTCTTATTTCATGATTGTCTCTCTTTCTCTCACTCTCCACTCTTTCATCACCTTTTTCCTCCTCTTCCCTCTTGGCTACCCTTCTCCCCTGTCCTCCATTTTGCTTCTGCTTCACCCATTCCCCCGCCCATCCTCCATCCTCCATATATTTTGTCACATAGCACTGGCTTCAAGCTTGGTCATTCACAGCTCCTAATCTCCCCATAATCTCTGTATGCGCTGTCATTATTACCTCTTAATTGCTATCTTTGCTTAAGGAGCCATGACTCACCTTCTCTCTCAGCCCAGTATAAGTACCTTCCTATTTCTCCCTTTTTTTAAGCTTTGACGAAGGGTCAGTTAGACTCGAAACGTCAGCTCTTTTCTCTCCTTACAGATGCTGCCAGATCAGCTGAAATTTTCCAACATTTTCTCTTTTGGTTTCAGATTCTTGGATCCGCAGTAATTTGCTTTTATGGGGGAGGTGGTTTGGAAGGCGTTTAGTGCGCATGTTCCCTCCCTGTCAAAACCCCACTGCGCATGCTCTGGCGGAGAGCGGGAACGTTGAACGGTTGAAGAGAGAGTTCTGGAATGTGGTGAGAGATCTGGTTAGAGCTGAGAGTGATCGCGAGGGAACGGCTATCAATCAGCCTCAAATTCTCATTCCGTTCGAACTTGTGGCCGAGCCGTAACCCTGGGGAAGGGCTGGGGGGTAGTGAGAGATTGTTCGAGAATAACCAGGTTCTGGATTGGTGGTGCTGGAAGAGCACAGCAGTTCAGGCAGCATCCAAGGAGCTTCGAAATCGACGTTTCGGGCATCACTCCTTGGATGCTGCCTGAACTGCTGTGCTCTTCCAGCACCACTAATCCAGAATCTGGTTTCCAGCATCTGCAGTCATTGCTTTTACCTCGAGAATAACCAGGGTTGCGGGGTTGGTATCGCAACTGCCTTCGGGGAGTGGCCCCAGGGTATGGTTGGGGGACAGTCAGTGGGATGTCAGGGAGCAGTCGGTGGCTGGGGGTAACGGTGATGTGAGGAGGGGGCAAGGAGGGTCATTTCGACTCCAACGAGCAAAATGTTCTGTAGCCCATGGGGTGAGGTAGAGAAGGTCAGTGTGGGTGGGCTCTTAGGAAAATGTTGAATTGGATTCAGATCGGTGGAGGTTGGGGTGGAGTCTGGGGGAGTGGTTGGGATGGGGAGTGTTGCTCTGCAGCCGAGAGATAAAGGAGTTTAGCTTCGTGATTATGAAACAGTTGGAATACGTTTTTCAACTCGGAACTTTTTTTGTTGTGTAATTATTAAGCTTGAGTAAGTTAGAATTCCCCCAAATGCTGCAAAGTTAAGGTTTCCAGTTGCACAGTTACCCATCAGAGTTTTGATTTAGCGATGCTGGTGTTGGACTGGGATTACAAAGTTAAAAATCACACAACACCAGGTTATAGTCCAACAGGTTTAATTGGAAGCACTAGCTGTCGTAGCGCTGCTCCTTCAGGTGGTTCATCAGAGTTTGGAATCTTCCAGGAAATTCCCTTGGCTTCAGCAACATCAAAAATTCCATAGACCCCACAGCACAATTCCAATTTGTACTGCTTCAGGGACTGGCTAGAGACAAAAAAAAACTGCAGATGCTGCAATCAAAGTAGACAAATAGGAGGCTGGCAGAACACAACAAGCCAGGTAGCTTCAGGAGGTGTAGAACTCAATGTTTCAGGTATAACCCTTCCTCAGGACCTGGGTGGGGGTAAGAAGAGCTACAGATAGAGAGGGGGGGGGGGGTAGTTGGGGTACAGAGAGCAACAGAATAGTGAGGGACGTATAGGTGGACATAGGTGGTGAGTGCAACCTGGTTCGTCCATGGGAGGGATGAATCCAATTGGTAGCTGAAAGGAAAGGTCATTAGGTGGAATGGAAGGGAGGAGATGGGGCTGGAAAGGGATTTGGGCCATGGGTGGGAAGGTTATTTGAAATTGGAGAACTTAATGTTGAGTTGTCCAGGATGTAGGCTGCCCAGGCGGAAGATAAGGTGTTCTTCCAATTTATGGTTTGATTTACGGCACGGTGGCACAGTGGTTAGCACTGCTGCCTCAGCGCCAGAGACCTGGGTTCAATTCCCCCCTCAGGTGACTGACTGTGAGGAGTTTGCACATTCTCCCCTTGTCTGCGTGGGTTTCCTCCGGGTGCTCCGGTTTCCTCCCACAGTCCAAAAATGTGCAGGTTAGGTGAATTGGCCATGCTAAATGTTAGGTGAAGGGATAAATGTAGAGGAATGGGTCTGGGTGGGTTGCGCTTCGGCAGGTCGGTGTGAACTTGTTGGGTCGAAGGGCCTGTTTCCACACTGTAAGTAATCTAATCATCTAATCTAATCATTCACTGCGGCAATGGAGGAGGTTGAGGATTGACATGAGAGGGGGAATTGAAATGGATGGTGCCTAGGAGGTCAGAGTGACCCTTAGTTTACTTTATGTTTGTTCTCACCAATGTAGAGAATACCACATCGGGAGCACTGGATGCAGTAAACTAGGTTGGAGGAGATGCAGGCGAACTTCTGTTTCACCTGGAAGGACTGTTTTGGGCCCTGGATGGAGGTGAGGGAGGCATTGCATCTTATACAGTTGGGGGAGGGTGTGATGTTGGAGGGATTTGGTGGGAAGTGTGGTGTGACCCAAGGATTGGCGAAGGGAACTGTCCTTGGGAGGGCAGAGAGAGGTAAGGAGAAAAAAAAATTCTGGGTGGTGGGGTCTAATTGGAGTTGGTGGAAATGTATGAGGATGATATGTTGGATGTGAAGACTGGTGGGGTGGAAATTGGGGATAAGGGGAACCATTTCTTTGTTTGGTTGGGGTGGACTTTAGAGCAGTCGAGTGGGGAACAGAGGAATTGCAGTGGAGGGCTGTCTGGATGAACAGGGAGGGTAAAAAATTGGGATAATGGGGATGGATTTTTTGTAGGATTCAGGGTGAGAGACGGTGCAGTCTAAGTAGTCATGGGAGTCTGTGGATTTATTGTAAATATTGGTCCGTAAACTGACACCAGAGATGGAAGTGAAGAGGTGAAGAAAGGGGAAGGAGCTGTCTGAGATAGACAATGTCAATTTGAGAGCAGGGTAGAAGCTGATGATAAAGCCCGGTGCAGCATGTAGCACCGATACAGTCATAACTGCATTGGTTGGAGGAATAGTACTGGTGCATGTACTGAAGAAGGACTGTTTGAGACACCTGACAAAGAGACAGGCATAACTAGGACCCATGCAAGTGCCCATATCACCCCCCCCCCAACCCCAAATGGTAAGGATGAATTCAGTGAGACAGAAGAAGGTATTGATTGGGGGGGGTGTGGGAGTGCGGGAGGGAAGGTTTCCGAAGAAGAGGGTTTGTGTCTCGGTATAGATGGGAAGTGCCTGCATCAAGGAGACCGAATGGAAATGAGGTACAAAGAATTGAGAGTGGTGAGGCAGTAGCATGGAAACGATGGGTCGGCTGTGGTAGTAGGGCCGTGGTAGTTAGGCTTGTAGATCTTGGAACAGGTGGAACCAGGCAGTGTGGTACTGAGGTTGGAGGCACTGGAGGGGAGACATTCGGAGGTGATGAGGTCTTGGACAGCGTGGGTGATAATTGTCTGATAGGCAGTGGTGGGCTTGTGATCAAAAGGGAGGTAGAACGTGGTGTTAGAGAGGTGGTGTTCAGTCTCTGCCACATAGAGGCCTGTCCACCAGATGGATTTGATGGTGAAACTGTGGAGAGAATGGAGCCCTGCATGTTGGGAGAGGGTAAGGTTGGAGGGGACGAGGCGGTGGAGAAATTGAAGTGATTGAGGGTAGTGTTGGCAGTCAGCAATAGAGGCCGGGGGGTGGGTGTGCAATAGGAAGGTTAAAGGTGGGAGAAGCGGTCATCGAAGGTGGTTGGGAGTCTTTTCCAAAGAAGACAGGGACGCAGCGGAAGAAAAGCTCCACGTTGTGGTGGGCACCAAACTCATGGGGGTGGGGTGGTGCGGCACAGTGAATATGTGACAAGGCGTGGGTGAGGTTATGAAGGGGCATCTCGAGGCTGAAGGGGGCGGGAAAGGGTGATGGCGCCTGATGAGCGAGGGTTGGATGTGTTCTGATTGGGGCTGTATAGTTATGGGAGGAAAAGGAAAGTGAAAAAGAGTTGAGCTGGAGAATAGGATGGAAGATTGAATTTGGGGAGAAGTGTGGAAGGGGATGAGGTAGAGAAGAGGCAGGAGAGGGGGAAGGGTAGGGTTGATTGTGTGGATGGACAGGTGAAGGAGTGCTGGTGTGCTGAACAGATGCAGATGGGCAGTAGGACACAGGAATCACCTTGGGGATCGGACTCCGTGGGTCGATTGGGAAATGGGTGGAGTCGGGAGTGGGAGTTTTCGGAAAGTTGAGGCAGGTCCCACTCTTTTCTTTGGTGGAATCCGGGGTGGTGTTGGAAGACTCAACTGAAGAAATTCACCTTTAAACTTTGTCTCTGCTCTGGATGACTCCCCTGGATTGTGCTGACCTGGATTGCATCAATGAGAAGACTGGGACCTGCCTCAACTTCCCTGCAACTTCTGCCCCTACTCCAGACTCCACCCACTCTTTAATCAACAGGGTAACTCCTGGGTCCTACTAACCATCTGCAATGAGCCAGCACACCAGCTCTCTATCATCTGTCCACTTCCACAATACATGCTACCTCTCCCCTCTATATCATACTCTTTTCTCCCCCCTGCACCCCGACTTAAATTTGATCTCCCAACCCATCCCACCCTTCCTCCCACAACTACTTCCGTCCCCCACTGCACCACATCCAACTCTCATGCATCACGCGCTATTGATGCCACCTTCCAGCCTCCTCGAGACCCCACCCCTGAGCATTTCCACGTTTTCACTGTCACACACCCACCCACCCCCATTGAGGGTGAATGGTCTGTCCTTAGTGAAGGGCTCCCATTTGTGCTCCTCAGCCCTCATCTCAACAAGTTCAATTCCCTGGCCCCCCGCGCTTCATCTTCACCATGGATGTGCAGCCATTATACACGTCCATACACTACAAGGATGGCCTATAGGTCCTCAGTTTTTTTCCTCTCCAACAGAACTCCCTCTCCCCTACCCCTCCCCCACCCGACCCCACAACCACCACCGCCACCAACATTCTACTCCACCTGACTGAATTAATCCTCACCCTCAATAACTTTTCCTTCAACCGTTCCAATTTAGTCAAATCCAGGGGATGGCTATGGGCCCTGTCTCTGTGTCAGGTGTGTCGAACAATTCCTCTTCAGTACATATGCTTTCCCAACTCCTCTGCCGTTACATCGATGATCGCATCAGTGCTGTATCCTGCACCCAGGCTAAACTGAAGCAGTTCATTGAATTCAACACCTCCACCCTGCCCTCAAATTCACTTGATCTGTCTCAGACACCTCCCTCCCCTTCCTATTTCAAACAACAATTTTCCCCCACAATGTCATCCAGTCATCCCTCCACTGCATTCCCCACTTCACTTCTCTAAACCCTGCCCCATCTAACCGTAATAAAGACATGGTCCCCTTTGTCCTCTCTTCCCACCCCACCAGCCTCTGCATCCATTGTATCATCCTCAAACGCTTCCAACTCCAATTAGACCCACCACCCAGAAATTTCCTCCTCCGCACTATTCTCTGCTTTTTGTAAATCATTAGTTTGTGCCACACTCTCTACCAACTCCCCTAATCCCCCGGTACCTTCCTTTGCAACCAAAAAGGATGCATACCACTTCCTGCACCTCCATCCAGGGCCCCAAACAGTCCTTCCAGGTGAAACAGACATTCACTTGGATTTCCAACCTAGTTTACTGCATCTGATACTTCTGATGTCTTCTCCACATCGGTGCAATCAAACGTAAATTAAGTCAATGTTTTGCTGAGCACCTTAGCTGGGCCCGTAAGGGTAAGCCTGACTTCCTGGTCACTGCCATTTCAATTCCCCCTTCCACTCCCTGCCTGACATGTTCGTCCTCAAACTCCTCCGTTGCCACAGTGAATTGGACTACTAATTGGACAAGCAGCACTTTGTCATCCACCTGGGCAGCCTACAGTCCTGAGAACTTAACATTGAGTTCTTCAGTTTGAAATCACCTTGCCACCTGTGCCCAAGCTCCCTTTCTAGCTCCGCCCTCTCCCATCCATTCCACCTAACGACCCTTTCAGCTACCAACTGGATTCTTCCCTTGCATCGACCTACAAGATTGCACCCACCTCCTGCGACCACCTAGCTCTACCACACCATTCCACTATTCTCCCCAACCTACCCATTTTATCTGCAACTCCCCTTACCCCCATCCCCAGTCCTGAAGAAGGCTTATACCCGAAACGGTAACTTCTCTACTGATGCTGCATGGCTCACTGTGTTCTTTCAGCCTCCTGTTTGTCTTCGATGACTGGCTAACCAGTCTGCCTAATATTTCCTGAGTAACTCTCCTGCTGGTGGGACATGATGTATCCAGGAACAGTGGTGTCTGGGACATAGCCATACTCATGAAATCATACCTTCCAGATAAATAGGTTGTTGGGTGACTAGTCTGTGAGGCAGCTCTCTCACATTTAGCATTAGCCCCCAGATGTTAATACAGAGGGTTTTACAGAGTTGATAGGGTCATTTTTGCTTCTGTTTTCTGTGTCTAAGTTGATGTCAAGTGGTCCGTTTGGTTTTGTATTTTGTACGAGACTTTGTAGCCGTTGAGTAACGACTGAGTAGCTTGCTACTCCATGTCAGTGGGCATCAAGCACATTGCTGTGTCTCGAGTCTTGTGCTGACCAGACCAGGTGAAGATCATAGAACATAGAACAGTCCAGCACAGAACAGGCCCTTCAGCCCATGGTGTTGTGCCGACCATTGATCCTCATGTATTCACCCTCAAATGTCTGTGACCATACGCATGTCCAGCAGTCTCTTAAATGTCCCCAATGACCTTGCTTCCACAACTGCTGCTGGCAACGCATTCCATGCTCTCTCAACTCTGTGTAAAGAACCAGCTCTGACATCCTCTCTATACTTTCCTCCAACCAACTTAAAACTATGACCATTTCTGCCCTGGGAAATAGTCTCTGGCTATCGAGGCAGATGGCAGATTTCTTTACCTGAAGTATGTGAGACAACCAGACAGACTTTTCAAATTTTGTAAATAAAACATATGACACCAGTTTACAGTTAAACAGTAGCTACTGTTAGCAAGCTTGAGCCTCCTATCTCCACCTACCCAAGTTTGAATTGCATTGAATTTGGAAGGATTTCTGCCACAAGACCTAATCTAAACTTACCTAATTTATGACCTGCGCTATGGCTTCCCACACACCTGATTACAACCCCATTTTATGATGCGGCCTTCCCAGAACAACTTGCTCCTCAACGGACATTCCAGAAGTTATTGGCCTTCCTTGTGCCCCTGCTATCTTTAAAAGCCCATTGTAAACCTGGACTATGGTCAGATGTGAGGTGCTCTGTACAGTTAGTAATGTTTGCTAGAATATGTACTGAGTGTAACTGGGTCAGCCAGCCGGACCTCATAGTTCCCTAGTTAGGGAATGAAAATGTAGTCCAGTGAGGGGGACCTGGCTGACTTGCAAGGATCAATGGTTGGAATGTTGAGCCACTAGAATGCTTGACACAGTGGGAGGCAGTGCTATTGGCAAAGGCTGTGCATTTACAAATGAAGGTGATCACCTTCAATGAGAGTGAAGCACAATCCTGAAGAAACTCAATTGCAGATGTTGGTGGTAACAATTTTATTAAATCATACCTCTGACTCTATAGCAGGTGAAAATCAAATATTTATCATGACAACCTGTGGAGCTGCAGCTTTTCCTGTCATTAGGAATCTGACATTTCCTGAATTGATTAACATAATTAAGGAATATTATAACCCCAAGCCACTTTTAATTTTGAGACACTATCAAGTTAGCAATTTGAGGACCGGGGTAATCAGTGCCAGGGTTTGTATCTAGGTTATAGTGACTGACCGAAGCACATGCATTTGGTTTAACCCTTAAGATGCTGAGAGACCATCTAGTATGTGGGATTAATGATGTGACTAGGCAAAAATGCTTACTGGCTGAAACTCAACTGGCTTTATCATTGGAAAATGTAACAAGTGGTGCTTGAGAGTTGTAGGAGAAACAATAGTGCCCTTTCCAGTTTGCCTGAGCTTGGGAAACATCATTTGAGTGCAGGCAACCGTAAAGCTCTACTGAGGAAATATCCTGATGGCAACTCTGGGTAGGCATGCAGCAATACCCTAAAGCAAAGCCAAGTCTCAGCCAAACAGTTCATTTTCTTCAGGATCCTTCCTGATAAGAGATTGTAATTGTTGTCAGTATGCAGATTTGGGACAGCAACGGAGTCCTAATAAACTTAAATGCAGTAACTTAATATGCTGGTAAACAGGAGGGTGTCCATGGGAGTTCATACTCTGGAAACTCTAACTGAATCTGGTTTGGAATAGTTAAATTGCTTAGCAACATCCAAATCAGAACCAATCAAGCTGAACATCTGGTTAAATGGCCATCTATTTCAAATGGAGGTCAATACCACCACAGCCATATCCGTGATTGTAGAACAATTCTTAATAAAAGTCGATGTGGACTCCAGCCATTAAATGTGTGGAAGACATCAGCTAGCCTGGTAACCTATACTGGGGAACCTTTGCAGATTAAGGGTACAATCTCTGTTCCAGTCTGTTATGAAAGGCAGCTAGTTTGGTTACCAGTGATCGTAGAAGGTTGCTTGGGCACAAGCTTTATGCGATGAAGTTGGTTGAGACAGATTCACTAAGATTGGCTTAATGAATCTGATAAAATTGCTGCCTGAGTGAAGTCCTAATAAAATACATGGAAGTTTTCCAGGAAGATTTAGGGACTATGGAGGAACCAAAGCAATTTTGCATGTTGATTAGGAAGCAATTTTGCAAGGCCTGTCTACTGCCCTTTGCCTTAAGGTCAAAAGTAAAAGCAGAACTCAGACTGGAAAGTGAAAGAATATTTTTTGGTTGTACTAATGTTTGAAGCTTGATAGTTTAGTTCGTCTTTGGGATTTAAAGAAACCGTAAACTGTTTTTTGGATAAATACCGAATCCATGGATAAATGATTTGTATTCGAAACCTGCAGGAGGTTTGTCCTTCTCAAAGCTTGACACGTGCCACACTAACTTGCAATTGCATTAGACCAGGATTCTTAGAAGTAGGTTACCATTAATACCCATAAAAATTTGTACCAATATACAATACTGCAATTCAGCATATCAACACTTTGTCGATGTTTCAGTGAACAATATAGAAGACTTTGCAACATCTGGCTCAGGTTGCCATTTACCTGGATGACTTCCTGATACCAGGGAAAGTTGTTAAAGGACACTTGGAGAAATTGAGTGTAGTTCTGAGGTGTTTATTTCAAGGCAAGTGTGTGCCTAGAAGGAAAACTTGTTTGTTCTAGCTCCCTCAACTTTCTTCGTGCCATATTTGCGCTACAGGGTCGACAAGGCCAGGTTACACTCGTTAAAAGATAATGTGATGGTGACCAAAGGTGCCCGGGCTCCCTCATCTGTGAAAGAGTTTGGGTCATTTGAGTCTGGTAAATTATTACAGAAAGTTCATACACAACTGGCATCCATCCTGGCACCATTTCATCAACACCTAAAAGAGGGGTCAGCCTCGGATATGGTCTCATAGACTAGCTTTTGATGAAGTAAAGAAACAACTACCGTCCTCTAATGTGTTGGCATACCGTGCTCCCAAGAAAGAGTGGGTCTTGATGTGAAATAGTTTCTCATGTGGCTCACAGCCCATGTGTGAGGATTGCCCAATAGCTATGACCTCGGCTAATGCAGTGTATAAATTAACCCAAATAGGAAAAGGAGGTTTGGCGGTCATAAGTTCCACTAATAACCTTCATGCATCAAAAAGTGTAGTATTGGAAATATGTCATTCCTAATGAAGAGCTTATGCTTGAAATATCGATTCTCTTGCTCTCTGATGCTGCCTGACCAGCTGTTCTTTTCCAGCACCACACTTTTTGACTCTGATCCCCAGCAAATGCTGTCCTCACTTTCTCCCAGTTGATTTTAATGTCCATGGGTGACAATTTGTGATAATCACAGTCCACAAACCCCTACTTGGGTTCATTACAGGGGATTTGTACATCAAGCTTCCTGAAGGACAAAACCTCCTGCCAACTTTATGTGAATTTAGGTCACGACAAAATAGTGCAGGCAATAGCTTTGTGATGCAGACAGCAGGGGTCTCTAATGTTAAGTGCTTATAATTACAAGTTGCAACACCATGCCAGGAGGCTAAATAGCAAATGTGGATGCATTGAGCACTTTCTAGAGTCAGAAGGCATTCAGTATGTGAGGACAGCTGTATCAGCACAGTGGCTCAGTGGTTAGCACTGCTGCCTCAGTGCCAGGGACCGGGTTCGATTCCAGCCTCAGGTGGTTGTCAGTGTAGGGTTAGCACATTGTCCCTGTGTCACTGTGGGATTCCTCCTACAGTCCAAAGATGTGCAGGTTGGGTCAATTGGGCCATGCTGAATTACCATAGGGATGTGTAAGTTAGGTGCATTAAGTCAGGGACAAATGTGGGGTGGGGATTGGGTCCGGAGGGTCTTTGTTATGTGTTGGTCCAAAGTGCCTGTTTCCACACTGTAGGGATTCTAATTCTGTAGGGATTCTAATATTGTTCAAAAATCTGGAAACAGCAGACTGAACATTGAAGGCAGGCTTAAAGAAACAGCTTACAATTTCACTCGATACCATACTATCATAAGTTTTGTTTGATTAATGATAGATCCAGCCCTCATGTGACGACTTGTGCACCTCCATCAGCGTTGTAATTGTGGAGAAGATGCCACACCAGTTTAAATCTGATCTTCCGGGACCTTGCGGGGAAGGTGAAACGGCATCAGAAACACCAAGGCCAGCTGCCAGACAGCAGGGGACTGTGAGAAGGACTGTTTACTTCATGGGACAAAGGTTGGTGTTGAAACCATGGGAATGGCTTTGCATGAGTAAGAGGTATGGTCGAAGTGAGGACAGGTCCCATGATGCACAATGTTTGGGTTGGAGAGGCGGTCCTGAAGAAGCACGATAGCTGTGACCTCGCCAAATGGCCGAGAGCAAACTATACCCAGTCACTCAGAGCACAGGCTGTCTGAACCTGTGGGTGCTCCCCATCCTTCCAGTGTCGAAGAAACCTCCGAGGGAGTGTTGAACATAGCAGCTGTCACAACCTTGATGCTGCAGAAGATCATGAATGACTGCTCCGGCAGTCTGGGGCAAGAGGCAGCCCACAGCACAGTACATGCCAGCACTATCGAGCCAGAATCCGAGAAACCAGGTGGAGTGTGAAAACATCCCAGGCCATGCTATAGGAAGAAGAATGGGCATATGTCCCAAGACTTAGAGGGGGAGGAAGGTAGTTATTGGAAAGAGGTCAGCCAGCTGAACATCATTGAATAAAATTTCCCAGGTTAGGACTATGAACCTGGTGCCATTAGGGAGCCCTGACTGACAGACGTACTACTCACTTAAGCAGCCGATTCTGTGAAAAATAGGTTGGTTTCATCTACTATCCACTTACGAGTTTTGGACCACATCCCGCTGCATACTCCTAAACAATACCCAAACCTTGGACGAAATAGACAAGACTTTCCAACGGCTTAACATTAAGCCTGCAGGATGAGATATTATTTCTGCTGAGGCATTGAAGTACTCTTGTCTTTCTTGAAAGAGGAAAACATCCCAGGAGAGCTCCCAGGTGCCACAGACATGAATATTTTCAAAGAAGTGGAACACGTCAGACTGTGGTGACTACAGGGGAATATTCCTGAAGTCGACCATTGAAAAAGTAATTGCCAAGATTCTTCTCAACTGTCTCCTCCCTGTGGCTGAGGAACTCTTCCCAGAGTCTCAGTGTGGCTTTTGGTCACAAGGGGACAATGGGCATGATTTTCACTGCGTTCCAACTTCAGCAGAAGTGCAAACAAACGATCCTAACCTTATATATGGTCTTGTTGGTCCTTACAAAGGCGTTTTGACATAATCAATCAGGAAGCATTTGTGGAGCATTATTCCCTGCTTTTGTTGCATCATGAAGTTTGTCTTCTTCCTTCGCCTAGTCCACAATGACATGTTAGTCATCATAATGACAAATGGCTACATTACCGATCCATTCCCCCTTTCAACTGGTGTCGATCAGGGCTGTGTTATTACCTCAACACTGTTCTGCATCTACCTCACTGCAGGACCTCACCGCTGACAATCTGTCCACCTTTGAGCGAAGGGGCTTTTATTTTAGTCCTGCAGTGTTGCTGTCGCAGAAACACTAGATGGGGATCGGTGTGAGTGGTAAGTTATTTTTAGTTGAAATGTGCAGGTGTACTTCCTTGGAGTTTAAACCATTTTTCCTTTCCCTGAAGTGTTCAATTAAGACAGAGCAAAGAGTTTATTTAGTTGAAAAGGGCAATTGCATGTCATACAAAATCCATGTGAGAGAATAAGCTAATGTTTCATGTCTAGATGACTCCTTATCAGAGCTGTTCATGTATTGTTTGTTTTCTTTAATTTGCCTGATTTTATTTTTATTTTGTCCCCCGCCCCCAACCGTGGCCCCTGCCCACGAGTGATTGGTGGGAACAGATGACAGGGAGAACCATCTTTGATTGTTTATTTCTTTGTCTTTCCCCAGACTGATCATGTCTTTTTTGTTTTACAAAGTGAAAGCAGCTTTATTTTCATTTTTGAAAGGGCAGAGTGTATATCATAGTGCGGTGCCTGTACTGGTAAGTGTTTGATTCAAACAGTGCTGGGGCTTTTTGGTATTTTCCATTTACACTTTTGGGTTGAAAAGAATGGGGGCTGTTTTGCAGGCTGGGAGCCTGTGACAAATACAGGGATGTTGCTGGATCCAATGGTGTTTGTCATTTATGTGATGGATTTGAATGAGAATATAGAAATCTGATTGTAAGGAGTGGCAAATGGAGTTTAGTTTTGATAAATGCAAAGTGTTGCGTTCTGGTAAGAGGAACAGGGTAAGACTTACGCAGCAGTAATGTTCTATGTTCTAAGTTAATGGGAATGCCTGTGGAGTGTTGTCAAACAGAGGGTGATCAGAACCTTTTACAGTGTGGAAGCAGGCCATTCAGCAAAACAGGTCCACACGACCTGTGCCTTTTGCCTCGAGTGCGAAAGTAAGGCACAAGTCATGCGGCTGCACAGTGAAACGTTCATAGTTTGCCCAAAGAACAGCACTCGTCATAGCCATGATGGGTCGATTCACCTTTGTGGAGATTTCAATGAAATGGTGAACCAATGTTTGATGCCAGATAAATAACTGATCCATCGCATCGAGGATTTTTGCACAAAACTGCAGGAGTCCTGACTGTCATGAAGCTGGATATGAGCCATGCGTATGTGCCATTGTGATTCAGTGAGAATTCCCATAAATATGCTACAATGAACACCCATAATGCTACTGTACCTGACTGCCTTTCTTTTGGGGTATCTTCAGTCGGTGAAACATTCCAGTGAACGACGGACAACATTTTTGCAATGTCTACCCCAGCTGGCTATTTATTTGAATGACGTGCTAATAACTGGAAACATCAATAAAGAGCATTTAATGTTTGTCCAAGGCCTGAGGAAGAGAAAAATGTGTTCCAAGGCGTCTGAAGTGACCTCCTTGAGCAACAGCATCGACAAGAATGGGTTACACACGTTCGAAGATGAAGTGAGGACAACCAGCAGTTCCTCGGCTCCCACGTCAATATCAGAACTGTGGTCTTTCCTTGAGTTGGTGAATTGTTACAGAAAATTCTGTAATGACCTGGCCTCCAGTTTGGCAGCTTAAATTTGCTATTCAGAAAGGGATAGATTTACAAATAGTCGCGTCAACAAGAAGTATCCTTTCGGGAAAGGAAAAAGCAGCTATCATTGTTTAGCTGATGCAGACTGAAGATACATCGAGATAGAGAAGGAAAGTTGGGCGGGAATCTTTGTATGAGAAAGTTCAACCAATATCTTTCTGCATATAACTTTGAACCCGTAATGGACCACAAACCCTTGGTTAGAGCTACCTGAAGAGGACAGAGCCATCCCACTTCTCGCTTCAGGTCAAATTCAGCTGTGAGCTGCTATTTTGAGTGCATGCAATTACAGGTTGGAACACTATCCGGGCGGTCAAGTGGTTAATGTCTGAAGCCATCTCCCAACGGTGAATACACCAGGGCAATTGAAACCACTGCAAGAGTCTGTTCTGGTTTTAAACTTTCTCCACACCTTTCCAGTCATTTTTGACAATATGAAACTGTTGATAGAAAACAATCCTGTCGTAGCGGAAAAGAGAAACAACTTGGCATTGGAAACAAAAGGATCTTCACAAGCAGAATGGAATCATTTGTGGACCTGGTGAGACCAAATATTCATTGAAGATGGCTTAGTAATCTGGGGAACAAGCATCTTTGTCCCAAGCAAAGGCTACTGTCGGATATTGTCTGAACTCTTCCAGGGTCATTCGATAATTTCCAAAATGAAGAGGTTGACGATAATTTGTCTGGTGGTCTGGATTGCATGCCATACCAGCCATGTTGTTGGTGCAGTACCCTGAGTGCCAACAAAGAAGAATTGTCACCAGCAGTGCAACATATTCATATAGCCTGGACTCAGTTATATTTCGACTGTGCCAGTCGTTTTGTGGGATCTATACATTTAATCATTGTGCATACTCATCCAAAGTGGTTGGATATGTAAAAACTTCATTTGTCAAATGTGAGGGCTATGATTGAAAAGTTGGCATATGGGCATGTTGGTCACACAACGGCATTCATTAGCCAGCAGGGAGTTTGGAGTATTTCCTGAAGTCGAATGGCATTCAGCGTGTCAGAGCAGCTGCATCCATTTTCCAATAGTCTGGCGGAAAGAACAGTCCAAATGTTGAAGGCAGGGTTAAGGAAACAGCCTGCAACTTCACTGGATAACAAACTGTCCCAGTCTCTATTTGATTATAGAAACAGTGCTCACACAACTGCAGTGACATCTCCACCAGAGTTGCAAATTCAAAGAAGACTCCAGGTTAAATCTGATCGTCTCGGACCTTGTGGGGAGGGTGAAACGGCATCAGGAACACCAACGCCGGCCACAGACACCCTCTTAGCGCGCGAAGCTGTTTACTTCATGGGTCAAAATGTGCTGTTGAAACCATGGGACTGGTTTCCACATGCGTGGATGCGAGGCATGGTGGAAGTGAGAACAACTCCCGTGTTGTACAATGTCTGGGTCAGGAAGGCGGTCCTGAACAAATGTGAGGACCACATGATAGCTGTAACCTCTAATTCGCCAGAACCAAAACATACCCCGGCCCCTCAGAATATCCAGTTAGGCTGTCCGCACCTGTGGGTTCTGCACATCCTCCCAGTGTGAAAGAAACCTCTGAGGGTGAGATGGACATGGCAGATGCCATAGCTTTGACGCCATTACCACCTGCGGAAGATGATGATTGTTTTCTGAAATGCAAGATCCAGCACATGCCATCAGTATCCAAGCCAGAGTCTGAGGAAGCGGACCTCGTGGGAAAATGACTCGCGATGTTGCAGGCTCTTACCCATCTATTTCCTGAGACAATGTAGTCAGTGAGAGTGAGCCTCATGGGATATAGTTTCCCAGGTTGGGGCTGTTAACCTGGTCCATACAGGGAGTCCTGACTGGCAGATGTCAGAGGTTCTGCTCACTCAAGCTGTCTCTATGAAGGCTCCGTCAGTCTCATGTACTGTGCACGTGGAAATTCTTAAATTGGATGCCACAGCATCTTACATGGAAGGAGCTCAGCAATAAACAATGTCTCGAGGTTAATGCTATTCATCCAATGAAATGAACCACATTAATTCATTGAATGGATCAAACAGCAAACAGTCATTCCATGAAACAAACTGTACGCGTTACTTCAATGAGTAAAGCTTCTCTCATTTATTTAATGTCTCAAGCTCAAATTGCATGCATTCATTGAATCAAACGTTATGTATTCAATCAATGAAACATACGTATCTCCTGCAGTTAAAGCATCAAACTTCACTCCTTTTTTAACGGAACCACATTAATTTATTAACACATTCATACACAGGATCAAACTTCCATCGTTACTTCAATGAGTAAAGCTTCTCTCATTTAATCAATGCCTCAAGCTTAACACAGGATCAAACTTCAAACGTACATTCAAGAAATCTGCCGTTATTCCTTGATTCAACACAACAAACCTAACACAATCACATAATGAAATCAACTGTATTCAATGAATCAAACGTTCGATATTGAGTCAATGACAGAAACTTAACTCCGACTTGTAATGAATCAAACTGCACTCCTTTATTTATTGAAACAAAGTGCATTCACTCAGTGAATCAACTTGCATACATTCATTGAATCAAACGTTATGTAGTGAATCAATGAAACATCTGCATATAAAGCATCAAACTTCACTCCTGTATTTACTGAAACGAACTGCATGCATGCAATGAAACAAACTACATTCATTCATTCAATCAAACTTCAATCGCACATTCAAATAATCAAACGGTATTCTTTGATTCCATGAAACAAGCCAAACTCATTCCTGCAATCTAATTGCACTCAGTCATTCAATGAAAGAAACTGCACTTGTTATTTCAAAGAGGAGAACTTGTCTCATTCATTCAATGTCTCAAGCTTAACTCATTCATTCAAAGAATCAAACTGCATTCATCCATTCATTGAATCAAACAATCAATTCATCTTACAATCAATGAATCAAACGTTGTGTATTGAATCAATGAAACAAACTTATCTCCTGCATATAATACATCATACTGCACCCCTTTATTGAAACAAACCACATTCATTCAGTGAATCAAACTGCATGCGTTCATTGACTGAAACAACCTGCATGTGTTAATTCAGGTTATGTCATTAACTCAAAGTATCGATCTTAACGCATGCATTCAATGAACCAACTGCATTCATTCAATCACTCATTCAATCAAACTTCAATCGCACATTCAAATAATCAAACGTTTTTCATTGATTCCATGAAACAAACGACACTCATTCATGTAATGAATCTAATTGCACTCTGTCATTCAATGAATCAACCGTTACGTATTGAATCAATGAATCTAATTGCACTCTGTCATTCAATGAATCAACCGTTACGTATTGAATCAATGAAACAGACTTATCTTCTGCATATAATGAATCAAACTGCACTGCTTTATTTAATGAAACACACTGGATCCATGATTTCAATGTCTCGAGTTGAACGCATTGAATCAAACTTTAATCGTACATTCATTGAATCAAACGTTATTCATTGATTCGATGAAACAAGTCAAACACATTCATATGAATCCAATTGCACTCAATCATTCAATGAAACACACACCACGTGGTAACTGACTGAGTAGAGCCTCAATTATTCATTCAATGAGTCAAACGTTATGTATTGTATCAATGTAACAAACCTATCTCCTACATATAATAATACAAACTGCATCCTGTATTTACTGAAACCAACTGCATTCATTCACTGATTCGATTAAACAAGCCAAACACATTCATAAATGTGTTCATATGAATCCAATTGCACTCAATCATTCAATGAAACACACTCCAAGTGGTAACTGACTGAGTAGAGCCTCAATCATTCATTCAATGAGTCAAACGTTATGTATTGTATAATGAAACAAACTTATCTACTACATATAATACTACAAACTGCATCCTGTATTTACTGAAACCAACTGCATTCATTCACTGATTCGATTCAACAAGCCAAACACATTCATAAATTGCATTCAGTCATTCAACGTTAGGTATTAAATCAATGAAATAAATTAAACTCCTGCTTGCAATGAATCAAGTTGCACTCTTTTATTGACTCATTGAATTAACACAGCCTGCACGTGTTAATTCAATGAGTACAGCTTATCTCATTAACTCAAAGTATCGAACTGAGCGCATGCATTCAATGAAACAAACTGCATTCATTCAATCAATCAATCAAACTTCAATCATACATTCAAATGAAACATACTTATATCCTGCATATAAAGCATCAAACTTCACACCTTTATTTACTGAAACGAACTGCATGCTTTCATTGAATGAAACTAACTAAATGTACTAATTCAGTGAGTAGAGCTAACTTCATTCATTCAATGTCTCGAGGTTAATGCTATTCATCCAATGAAGTGAACCACAGTAATTCATTGAATGAATCAAACTGCAATAAGTCATTCCATGAAACAACCTGTACGCGTGACTTCAATGAGTAAAGCTTCTCTCGTTTATTCAATGACTCAAACTCAATCCAGGATCAAACTTCAATCGTACATTCAAGAAATCTGCCCTTATTCCTTGATTCAACACAATAAACCTAACACAATCATACAATGAAATCAACTGCATTCGTTTATTCAATGAATCTAACGTTAGATATTGAATCAATGACATAAACTTGACTTGTAATGAATCAAACTGCATTCACTCAGCGAATCAAACTGCATACATACATTGAATGAAACAGCTTGCACGTGTTAATTCAATGAGTACAGCTTATCTCATTAACTCAAAGTATCGAACTTAGCGCATGCATTCAATGAAACTAACTGCATTCATTCATTCATTCATTCAATCATTCAAACTTCAATCATACATTCAAATAATCAACCATTATTGATTGATTCCATGAAACAAATAAAACTCATTCATGTAATGAACCTCATTGACCAAAATCAATGAAAAAACTTGTACGGGTTAATACAGTGTGAAGACCATTCCTCATTCCATCAATGGCTCAAGCTAAACTCATTCATTCAAAGAATCGAACTGCATTCGTTCATTCATTGAATCAAACTCAATCGTACATTCAATGACTAAAACGTTGTGTATTGAATCAATGACCCAAAGTTAACTCCTACATGTATAATGAATCAAACTGCACTCCTTTATTCACTGAAACAAAGTGCATTTACTCAGTGAAACAAATTGCATACATTCATTGAATCAAACGTGATGTATTGAATCAAACTACATACATACATTGAATTAAACAGTCTGCACGTGTTAATTCAATGAGGACAGCTTATCTCATTATCTCAAAGTAACGAACTTAGCGCATGCATTCAATGAAACAAACTGCATTCATTCATTCATTCCATCAATCAAACTTCGTCGTACATTCAAGAAATCAGCCGTTATTCCTTGATTCAACACAACAAACCAAACACAATCATACAATGAAACCAACTGCATTCGTTAAATTCAATGAATCAAACGTTAGATATTGAATCAATGACATAGACTTAACACAAAGTTAACTCCTACTTGTAATGAATCAAACTGCACTCCTTTATTCACTGAAACAAAGTGCATTCATTCAGTGAATCAATTTGCATACATTCATTGAGTCAAACGTTATGTATTGAAACAATGAAACATACTTATCTCCTGCATTTTAAGCATCAAACTTCACTCCTTTATTTACTGAAATAAACTGCATGCTTTCATTGAATGAAACTAACTAACTAACAGTGAGGAGAGAATATTTCATTCATTCAATGTCTCGAGGTTAATGCTATTCATCCAATGAAATGAACCACAGTAATTCATTGAATGAATCAAACTGCAATAAGTCATTCCATGAAACAACCTGTACGCGTTACTTCAATGAGTAAAGCTTCGCTCGTTTATTCAATGTCTCTAACTCAATCCAGGATCAAACTTCAATCGTACATTCAAGAAATCTGCCCTTATTCCTTGATTCAACACAATAAACCTAACACAATCATACAATGAAATCAACTGCATTCGCTTATTCAATGAATCTAACGTTAGATATTGAATCAAAGACATAAACTTGACTTGTAATGAATCAAACTGCACTCCTTTATTTACTGAAACAAAGTGCATTCACGCAGCGAATCCAACTGCATATATTCATTGAATGAAACAGCTTGCACGTGTTAATTCAATGAGTACAACTTATCTCTAACTCAAAGTATCGAACTTAGCGCATGCATTCAATGAAACAAACTGCATTCATTCATTCATTCAATCAATCAAACTTCATCCTACATTCAAGAAATCAGCCGTTATTCCTTGATTCAACACAACAAACCAAACACAATCATACAATGAAACCAACTGCATTCGTTAAATTCAATGAATCAAACGTTAGATATTGAATCAATGACATAGACCTAACACAAAGTTAACTCCTACTTGTAATGAATCAAACTGCACTCCTTTATTCACTGAAACAAAGTGCATTCATTCAGTGAATCAAATTGCATACATTCATTGAGTCAAACGTTATGTATTGAAACAATGAAACATACTTATCTCCTGCATTTTAAGCATCAAACTTCACTCCTTTATTTACTGAAATAAACTGCATGCTTTCATTGAATGAAACTAACTAACTAACAGTGAGGAGAGAATATTTCATTCATTCAATGTCTCGAGGTTAATGCTATTCATCCAATGAAATGAACCACAGTAATTCATTGAATGAATCAAACTGCAATAAGTCAATCCATGAAACAACCTGTACGCGTTACTTCAATGAGTAAAGCTTCGCTCGTTTATTCAATGTCTCAAACTCAATCCAGGATCAAACTTCAATCGTACATTCAAGAAATCTGCCCTTATTCCTTGATTCAGCACAATAAACGTAACACAATCATACAATGAAATCAACTGCATTCGTTTATTCAATGAATCTAACGTTAGATATTGAATCAATGACATAAACTTGACTTGTAATGAATCAAACTGCACTCCTTTATTTACTGAAACAAAGTGCATTCACTCAGCGAATCCAACTGCATACATTCATTGAATGAAACATCTTGCACGTGTTAATTCAATGAATACAACTTTCTCTAACTCAAAGTATCGAACTTACCTCATGCATTCAATGAACTGCATTCATTCATTCTTTCATTCAATCAAGCAAACTTCAATCATACATTCAAATAATCAACCATTATTGATTGATTCCATGAAACAAATAAAACTCATTGAATCTCATTGACCAAAATCAATGAAAAAAGTTGTACGGGTTATTACAGTGTGTGGACCATTCCTCATTCCATCAATGGCTCAAGCTAAACTCATTGATTCAAAGAATCGAACTGCATTCGTTCATTCATTGAAGCAAACTCAATCGTACATTCAATGACTCAAACGTTGAGTATTGAATCAATGACCCAAAGTTAACTCCTATATGTATATTGAATCAAACTGCACTCCTTTATTCACTGAAACAAAGTGCATTCATTCAGTGAATCAAATTGCATACATTCATTGAGTCAATCGTTATGTATTGAATCAATGAAACATACTTATCTCCTGCATTTTAAGCATTAAACTTCACTCCTTTATTTACTGAAACAAACTGCATGCTTTCATTGAATGAAACAAATTAAACGTACTAATTCAGTGAGTAGAGCTATTTTCATTCATTCAATGTCTCGCGGTTAATGCTATTCATCAAATGAAATGAACCACATTAATGAATGATTCAAACTGCAATCAGTCATTCCATGAAACAAATTGTACGTGTTACTTCAATGAGTAAAGCTTCTCTCGTTGATTCAATCAAACTGCATACATACATTGAATCAAACAGCCTGCACGTGTTAACTCAAAATATCGAACTTAGCGCATGCATTCAAATGAAACAAACTGCATTCATTCATTCATTCATTCAATCAATCAAACTTCAATCATGCATTCAATTAATCAACCATTATTGATTGATTCCATGAAACAAATAAAACTCATTCTTGAAATGAACCTCATTGACCAAAATCAATGAACAAACTTGTACGGGTTAATACAATGTGTGGACCATTCCTCATTCCATCAATGGCTCAAGCTAAACTCATTCATTCAAAGAATCGAACTGCATTCGTTCATTCATTGACTCAAATTCTATCGTGCATTCAATGACTCAAAAGTTGTGTATTGAATCAATGACCCAAAGTTAACTCCTACATGTATAATGAATCAAACTGCACTCCTTCATTCACTGAAACAAAGTGCATTTACTCAGTGAAACAAATTGCATACATTCGTTGAATCAAACGTTATGTATTGAATCAATGAAACATACTTATATCCTGCCTATAAAGCATCAAATTTCACTCCTTTATTTACTGAAACTGCATGCTTTCATTGAATGAAATAAAGTACATGTCCTAATTCAGTGAGTAGAGCTAACGTCCCGAGGTTAATGCTATTCATCCAATGAAATGAACCACATTAATTCATTAAATGGATCAAACTGCAATCAGTCATTCCATGAAACAAACTGTACGCGTTATTTCAATGAGTAAAGCTTCTCTCATTTATTCAATGTCTTAAGATCAACACAGGATCAAACTACAATCGTACATTCAAGAAATCAGCCGTCATTCCTTGATTCAACACAACAAACCTAAAACAATCATGCAACGAAACCAAGTGCATTCGTTTATTCAATGAATCAAACGTTAGATATTGAATCAATGACACAATCTTAACTCCTACGTGTAATTAATCAAACTGCACTCATTTATATAATGAAATAAAGTGCATTCACTCAGCTTATCTCATTAACTCAAAGTATCGAACTTAGCGCATGCATTCAATGAAACAA
Source organism: Chiloscyllium plagiosum (assembly GCF_037043375.1). NCBI lineage: Eukaryota > Metazoa > Chordata > Chondrichthyes > Orectolobiformes > Hemiscylliidae > Chiloscyllium > Chiloscyllium plagiosum. The sequence continues at coordinate 23,114,911 of NW_028270139.1, forward strand.
ACTGCATTCATTCATTCAATCAATCAAACGTCATCCTACATTCAAGAAATCAACCGTCATTCCTTGATTCAACACAACAAACAAAACACAATCATACAATGAAACAACTGCATTCGTTAAATTCAATGAAACAAACGTTAGATATTGAATCAATGACATAGACTTAACACCTACTTGTAATGAATCAAACTGCACTCCTTTATTCACTGAAACAAAGTGAATCAAATTGCATACATTCATTGAATCAAACGTTATGTATTGAATCAATGAAACATACTTATCTCCTGCATTTTAAGCATCAAACTTCACTCCTTTATTTACTGAAATAAACTTCATGCTTTCATTGAATGAAACTAACTAACTAACAGTGAGGAGAGAAAATTTCATTCATTCAATGTCTCGAGGTTAATGCTATTCATCCAATGAAATGAACCACAGTAATTCATTGAATGAATCAAACTGCAACAAGTCATTCCATGAAACAACCTGTACGCGTTACTTCAATGAGTAAAGCTTCTCTCGTTTATTCAATGTCTCAAACTCAATCCAGGATCAAACTTCAATCGTACATTCAAGAAATCTGCCCTTATTCCTTGATTCAACACAATAAACCTAACACAATCATACAATGAAATCAACTGCATTCGCTTATTCAATGAATCTAACGTTAGATATTGAATCAAAGACATAAACTTGACTTGTAATGAATCAAACTGCACTCCTTTATTTACTGAAACAAAGTGCATTCACTCAGCGAATCCAACTGCATACATTCATTGAATGAAACAGCTTGCACGTGTTAATTCAATGAGTACAACTTATCTCTAACTCAAAGTATCGAACTTAGCGCATGCATTCAATGAAACAAACTGCATTCATTCATTCATTCAATCAATCAAACTTCATCCTACATTCAAGAAATCAGCCGTTATTCCTTGATTCAACACAACAAACCAAACACAATCATACAATGAAACCAACTGCATTCGTTAAATTCAATGAATCAAACGTTAGATATTGAATCAATGACATAGATCTAACACAAAGTTAACTCCTACTTGTAATGAATCAAACTGCTCTCCTTTATTCACTGAAACAAAGTGCATTCATTCAGTGAATCAAATTGCATACATTCATTGAGTCAAACGTTATGTATTGAAACAATGAAACATACTTATCTCCTGCATTTTAAGCATCAAACTTCACTCCTTTATTTACTGAAATAAACTGCATGCTTTCATTGAATGAAACTAACTAACTAACAGTGAGGAGAGAAAATTTCATTCATTCAATGTCTCGAGGTTAATGCTATTCATCCAATGAAATGAACCACAGTAATTCATTGAATGAATCAAACTGCAATAAGTCATTCCATGAAACAACCTGTACGCGTTACTTCAATGAGTAAAGCTTCTCTCGTTTATTCAATGTCTCAAACTCAATCCAGGATCAAACTTCAATCGTACATTCAAGAAATCTGCCCTTATTCCTTGATTCAGCACAATAAACGTAACACAATCATACAATGAAATCAACTGCATTCGTTTATTCAATGAATCTAACGTTAGATATTGAATCAATGACATAAACTTGACTTGTAATGAATCAAACTGCACTCCTTTATTTACTGAAACAAACTGCATTCACTCAGCGAATCCAACTGCATACATTCATTGAATGAAACATCTTGCACGTGTTAATTCAATGAATACAACTTTCTCTAACTCAAAGTATCGAACTTACCTCATGCATTCAATGAAACTAACTGCATTCATTCATTCTTTCATTCAATCAATCAAACTTCAATCATACATTCAAATGATCAACCATTCAAAGAATCGAACTGCATTCGTTCATTCATTGAAGCAAACTCAATCGTACATTCAATGACTCAAACGTTGTGTATTGAATCAATGACCCAAAGTTAACTCCTATATGTATAATGAATCAAACTGCACTCGTTTACTCACTGAAACAAAGTGCATTCATTCAGTGAATCAAATTGCATACATTCATTGAGTCAAACGTTATGTATTGAATCAATGAAACATACTTATCTCCTGCATTTTAAGCATTAAACTTCACTCCTTTATTTACTGAAACAAACTGCATGCTTTCATTGAATGAAACAAATTAAACGTACTAATTCAGTGAGTAGAGCTATTTTCATTCATTCAATGTCTCGCGGTTAATGCTATTCATCAAACGAAATGAACCACATTAATTGAATGATTCAAACTGCAATCAGTCATTCCATGAAACAAATTGTACGTGTTACTTCAATGAGTAAAGCTTCTCTCGTTGATTCAATCAAATTGCATACATACATTGAATCAAACAGCCTGCACGTGTTAACTCAAAATATCGAACTTAGCGCATGCATTCAAATGAAACAAACTGCATTCATTCATTCATTCATTCAATCAATCAAACTTCAATCATGCATTCAATTAATCAACCATTATTGATTGATTCCATGAAACAAATAAAACGCATTCTTGAAATGAACCTCATTGACCAAAATCAATGAACAAACTTGTACGGGTTAATACAATGTGTGGACCATTCCTCATTCCATCAATGGCTCAAGCTAAACTCATTCATTCAAAGAATCGAACTGCATTCGTTCATTCATTGACTCAAATTCTATCGTGCATTCAATGACTCAAAAGTTGTGTATTGAATCAATGACCCAAAGTTAACTCCTACATGTATAATGAATCAAACTGCACTCCTTCATTCACTGAAACAAAGTGCATTTACTCAGTGAAACAAATTGCATACATTCGTTGAATCAAACGTTATGTATTGAATCAATGAAACATACTTATATCCTGCCTATAAAGCATCAAATTTCACTCCTTTATTTACTGAAACAAACTGCATGCTTTCATTGAATGAAATAAACTAAATGTCCTAATTCAGTGAGTAGAGCTAACGTCCCGAGGTTAATGCTATTCATCCAATGAAATGAACCACATTAATTCATTAAATGGATCAAACTGCAATCGGTCATTCCATGAAACAAACTGTACGCGTTATTTCAATGAGTAAAGCTTCTCTCATTTATTCAATGTCTTAGGATCAACACAGGATCAAACTACAATCGTACATTCAAGAAATCAGCCGTCATTCCTTGATTCAACACAACAAACCTAAAACAATCATGCAACGAAACCAAGTGCATTCGTTTATTCAATGAATCAAACGTTAGATATTGAATCAATGACACAATCTTAACTCCTACGTGCAATTAATCAAACTGCACTCATTTAGATAATGAAATAAAGTGCATTCACTCAGCTTATCTCATTAACTCAAAGTATCGAACTTAGCGCATGCATTCAATGAAACAAACTGCATTCATTCATTCAATCAATCAAACGTCATCCTACATTCAAGAAATCAACCGTCATTCCTTGATTCAACACAACAAACAAAACACAATCATACAATGAAACAACTGCATTCGTTAAATTCAATGAAACAAACGTTAGATATTGAATCAATGACATAGACTTAACACCTACTTGTAATGAATCAAACTGCACTCCTTTATTCACTGAAACAAAGTGAATCAAATTGCATACATTCATTGAATCAAACGTTATGTATTGAATCAATGAAACATACTTATCTCCTGCATTTTAAGCATCAAACTTCACTCCTTTATTTACTGAAATAAACTTCATGCTTTCATTGAATGAAACTAACTAACTAACAGTGAGGAGAGAAAATTTCATTCATTCAATGTCTCGAGGTTAATGCTATTCATCCAATGAAATGAACCGCAGTAATTCATTGAATGAATCAAACTGCAACAAGTCATTCCATGAAACAACCTGTACGCGTTACTTCAATGAGTAAAGCTTCTCTCGTTTATTCAATGTCTCAAACTCAATCCAGGATCAAACTTCAATCGTACATTCAAGAAATCTGCCCTTATTCCTTGATTCAACACAATAAACCGAACACAATCATACAATGAAATCAACTTGACTTGTAATGAATCAAACTGCACTCCTTTATTTACTGAAACAAAGTGCATTCACCCAGCGATTCCAACTTACATTCATTGAATGAAACAGCTTGCACGTGTTAATTCAATGAGTACAACTTATCTCTAACTCAAAGTATCAAACTTAGCGCATGCATTCAATGAAACAAACTGCATTCAGTCATTCATTCAATTAATCAAACTTCATCCTACATTCAAGAAATCAGCCGTTATTCCTTGATTCAACACAACAAACCAAACACAATCATACAATGAAACCAACTGCATTCGTTAAATTCAATGAATCAAACGTTAGATATTGAATCAATGACATAGACTTAACACAAAGTTAACTCCTACTTGTAATGAATCAAACTGCACTCCTTTATTCACTGAAACAAAGTGCATTCATTCAGTGAATCAAATTGCATACATTCATTGAGTCAAACGTTATGTATTGAAACAATGAAACATACTTATCTCCTGCATTTTAAGCATCAAACTTCACTCCTTTATTTACTGAAATAAACTGCATGCTTTCATTGAATGAAACTAACTAACTAACAGTGAGGAGAGAATATTTCATTCATTCAATGTCTCGAGGTTAATGCTATTCATCCAATGAAATGAACCACAGTAATTCATTGAATGAATCAAACTGCAATAAGTCAATCCATGAAACAACCTGTACGTGTTACTTCAATGAGTAAAGCTTCTCTCGTTTATTCAATGTCTCAAACTCAATCCAGGATCAAACTTCAATCGTACATTCAAGAAATCTGCCCTTATTCCTTGATTCAACACAATAAACCTAACACAATCATACAATGAAATCAACTGCATTCGCTTATTCAATGAATCTAACGTTAGATATTGAATCAAAGACATAAACTTGACTTGTAATGAATCAAACTGCACTCCTTTATTTACTGAAACAAAGTGCATTCACTCAGCGAATCCAACTGCATACATTCATTGAATGAAACAGCTTGCACGTGTTAATTCAATGAGTACAACTTATCTCTAACTCAAAGTATCGAACTTAGCGCATGCATTCAATGAAACAAACTGCATTCATTCATTCATTCAATCAATCAAACTTCATCCTACATTCAAGAAATCAGCCGTTATTCCTTGATTCAACACAACAAACCAAACACAATCATACAATGAAACCAACTGCATTCGTTAAATTCAATGAATCAAACGTTAGATATTGAATCAATGACATAGACCTAACACAAAGTTAACTCCGACTTGTAATGAATCAAACTGCTCTCCTTTATTCACTGAAACAAAGTGCATTCATTCAGTGAATCAAATTGCATACATTCATTGAGTCAAACGTTATGTATTGAAACAATGAAACATACTTATCTCCTGCATTTTAAGCATCAAACTTCACTCCTTTATTTACTGAAATAAACTGCATGCTTTCATTGAATGAAACTAACTAACTAACAGTGAGGAGAGAAAATTTCATTCATTCAATGTCTCGAGGTTAATGCTATTCATCCAATGAAATGAACCACAGTAATTCATTGAATGAATCAAACTGCAATAAGTCATTCCTTGAAACAACCTGTACGCGTTACTTCAATGAGTAAAGCTTCTCTCGTTTATTCAATGTCTCAAACTCAATCCAGGATCAAACTTCAATCGTACATTCAAGAAATCTGCCCTTATTCCTTGATTCAGCACAATAAACGTAACACAATCATACAATGAAATCAACTGCATTCGTTTATTCAATGAATCTAACGTTAGATATTGAATCAATGACATAAACTTGACTTGTAATGAATCAAACTGCACTCCTTTATTTACTGAAACAAAGTGCATTCACTCAGCGAATCCAACTGCATACATTCATTGAATGAAACATCTTGCACGTGTTAATTCAATGAATACAACTTTCTCTAACTCAAAGTATCGAACTTACCTCATGCATTCAATGAAACTAACTGCATTCATTCATTCTTTCATTCAATCAATCAAACTTCAATCATACATTCAAATAATCAACCATTATTGATTGATTCCATGAAACAAATAAAACTCATTCATGTAATGAATCTCATTGACCAAAATCAATGAAAAAACGTGTACGGGTTATTACAGTGTGTGGACCATTCCTCATTCCATCAATGGCTCAAGCTAAACTCATTGATTCAAAGAATCGAACTGCATTCGTTCATTCATTGAAGCAAACTCAATCGTACATTCAATGACTCAAACGTTGTGTATTGAATCAATGACCCAAAGTTAACTCCTATATGTATAATGAATCAAACTGCACTCCTTTATTCACTGAAACAAAGTGCATTCATTCAGTGAATCAAATTGCATACATTCATTGAGTCAAACGTTATGTATTGAATCAATGAAACATACTTATCTCCTGCATTTTAAGCATTAAACTTCACTCCTTTATTTACTGAAACAAACTGCATGCTTTCATTGAATGAAACAAATTAAACGTACTAATTCAGTGAGTAGAGCTATTTTCATTCATTCAATGTCTCGCGGTTAATGCTATTCATCAAATGAAATGAACCACATTAATTGAATGGTTCAAACTGCAATCAGTCATTCCATGAAACAAATTGTACGTGTTACTTCAATGAGTAAAGCTTCTCTCGTTGATTCAATCAAACTGCATACATACATTGAATCAAACAGCCTGCACGTGTTAACTCAAAATATCGAACTTAGCGCATGCATTCAAATGAAACAAACTGCATTCATTCATTCATTCATTCAATCAATCAAACTTCAATCATGCATTCAATTAATCAACCATTATTGATTGATTCCATGAAACAAATAAAACGCATTCTTGAAATGAACCTCATTGACCAAAATCAATGAACAAACTTGTACGGGTTAATACAATGTGTGGACCATTCCTCATTCCATCAATGGCTCAAGCTAAACTCATTCATTCAAAGAATCGAACTGCATTCGTTCATTCATTGACTCAAATTCTATCGTGCATTCAATGACTCAAAAGTTGTGTATTGAATCAATGACCCAAAGTTAACTCCTCCATGTATAATGAATCAAACTGCACTCCTTCATTCACTGAAACAAAGTGCATTTACTCAGTGAAACAAATTGCATACATTCGTTGAATCAAACGTTATGTATTGAATCAATGAAACATACTTATATCCTGCCTATAAAGCATCAAATTTCACTCCTTTATTTACTGAAACAAACTGCATGCTTTCATTGAATGAAATAAACTACATGTCCTAATTCAGTGAGTAGAGCTAACGTCCCGAGGTTAATGCTATTCATCCAATGAAATGAACCACATTAATTCATTAAATGGATCAAACTGCAATCAGTCATTCCATGAAACAAACTGTACGCGTTATTTCAATGAGTAAAGCTTCTCTCATTTATTCAATGTCTTAAGATCAACACAGGATCAAACTACAATCGTACATTCAAGAAATCAGCCGTCATTCCTTGATTCAACACAACAAACCTAAAACAATCATGCAACGAAACCAAGTGCATTCGTTTATTCAATGAATCAAACGTTAGATATTGAATCAATGACACAATCTTAACTCCTACGTGTAATTAATCAAACTGCACTCATTTATATAATGAAATAAAGTGCATTCACTCAGCTTATCTCATTAACTCAAAGTATCGAACTTAGCGCATGCATTCAATGAAACAAACTGCATTCATTCATTCAATCAATCAAACGTCATCCTACATTCAAGAAATCAACCGTCATTCCTTGATTCAACACAACAAACAAAACACAATCATACAATGAAACAACTGCATTCGTTAAATTCAATGAAACAAACGTTAGATATTGAATCAATGACATAGACTTAACACCTACTTGTAATGAATCAAACTGTACTCCTTTATTCACTGAAACAAAGTGAATCAAATTGCATACATTCATTGAATCAAACGTTATGTATTGAATCAATGAAACATACTTATCTCCTGCATTTTAAGCATCAAACTTCACTCCTTTATTTACTGAAATAAACTTCATGCTTTCATTGAATGAAACTAACTAACTAACAGTGAGGAGAGAAAATTTCATTCATTCAATGTCTCGAGGTTAATGCTATTCATCCAATGAAATGAACCACAGTAATTCATTGAATGAATCAAACTGCAACAAGTCATTCCATGAAACAACCTGTACGCGTTACTTCAATGAGTAAAGCTTCTCTCGTTTATTCAATGTCTCAAACTCAATCCAGGATCAAACTTCAATCGTACATTCAAGAAATCTGCCTTTATTCCTTGATTCAACACAATAAACCTAACACAATCATACAATGAAATCAACTGCATTCGTTTATTCAATGAATCTAACGTTAGATATTGAATCAATGACATAAACTTGACTTGTAATGAAGCAAACTGCACTCCTTTATTTACTGAAACAAAGTGCATTCACTCAGCGAATCCAACTGCATACATTCATTGAATGAAACATCTTGCACGTGTTAATTCAATGAGTACAACTTATCTCTAACTCAAAGTATCGAACTTAGCGCATGCATTCAATGAAACTAACTGCATTCATTCATTCTTTCATTCAATCCATCAAACTTCAATCATACATTCAAATAATCAACCATCATTGATTGATTCCATGAAACAAATAAAACTCATTCATGTAATGAATCTCATTGACCAAAATCAATGAAAAACTTGTACGGGTTAATACAGTGTGTGGACCATTCCTCATTCCATCAATGGCTCAAGCTAAACTCATTGATTCAAAGAATCGAACTGCATTCGTTCATTCATTGAAGCAAACTCAATCGTACATTCAATGACTCAAACGTTGTGTATTGAATCAATGACCCAAAGTTAACTCCTATATGTATAATGAATCAAACTGCACTCCTTTATTCACTGAAACAAAGTGCATTCATTCAGTGAATCAAATTGCATACATTCATTGAGTCAAACGTTATGTATTGAATCAATGAAACATACTTATCTCCTGCATTTTAAGCATTAAACTTCACTCCTTTATTTACTGAAACAAACTGCATGCTTTCATTGAATGAAACAAATTAAACGTACTAATTCAGTGAGTAGAGCTGTTTTCATTCATTCAATGTCTCGCGGTTAATGCTATTCATCAAATGAAATGAACCACATTAATTGAATGGTTCAAACTGCAATCAATCATTCCATGAAACAAATTGTCCGTGTTACTTCAATGAGTAAAGCTTCTCTCGTTGATTCAATCAAACTGCATACATACATTGAATCAAACAGCCTGCACGTGTTAACTCAAAATATCGAATTTAGCGCATGCATTGAAATGAAACAAACTGCATTCATTCATTCATTCATTCAATCAATCAAACTTCAATCATGCATTCAATTAATCAACCATTATTGATTGATTCCATGAAACAAATCAAACTCATTCATGTAATGAACCTCATTGACCAAAATCAATGAACAAACTTGTACGGGTTAATACAGTGTGTGGACCATTCCTCATTCCACCAATGGCTCAAGCTAAACTCATTCATTCAAAGAATCGAACTGCATTCGTTCATTCATTGACTCAAATTCTATCGTGCATTCAATGACTCAAACGTTGTGTATTGAATCAATGACCCAAAGTTAACTCCTACATGTATAATGAATTTGTTTCATTCAATGAAAGCATGCAGTTTGTTTCAGTAAATAAAGGAGTGAAGTTTAATGCTTAAAATGCAGGACATAAGTATGTTTCATTGATTCGATACATAACGTTTGACTCAATGAATGTATGCAATTTGATTCACTGAATGAATGCACTTTGTTTCAGTGAATAAAGGAGTGCAGCTTGATTCATTATACGTGTAGGTCATTCAATGTCTCGAGGTTAATGCTATTCATCCAATGAAATGAACCGCAGTAATTCATTGAATGAATCAAACTGCAATAAGTCATTCCATGAAACAACCTGTACGCGTTACTTCAATGAGTAAAGCTTCGCTCGTTTATTCAATGTCTCAAACTCAATCCAGGATCAAACTTCAATCGTACATTCAAGAAATCTGCCCTTATTCCTTGATTCAACACAATAAACCTAACACAATCATACAATAAAATCAACTGCATGCGTTTATTCAATGAATCTAACGTTAGATATTGAATCAATGACATAAACTTGACTTGTAATGAATCAAACTGCACTCCTTTATTTACTGAAACAAAGTGCATTCACTCAGCGAATCCAACTGCATACATTCATTGAATGAAACAGCTTGCACGTGTTAATTCAATGAGTACAACTTATCTCTAACTCAAAGTATCGAACTTTGCGCATGCATTCAATGAAACAAACTGCATTCATTCATTCATTCAATCAATCAAACTTCATCCTACATTCAAGACATCAGCCGTTATTCCTTGATTCAACACAACAAACCAAACACAATCATACAATGAAACCAACTGCATTCGTTAAATTCAATGAATCAAACGTTAGATATTGAATCAATGACATAGACCTAACACAAAGTTAACTCCTACTTGTAATGAATCAAACTGCTCTCCTTTATTCACTGAAACAAAGTGCATTCATTCAGTGAATCAAATTGCATACATTCATTGAGTCAAACGTTATGTATTGAAACAATGAAACATACTTATCTCCTGCATTTTAAGCATCAAACTTCACTCCTTTATTTACTGAAATAAACTGCATGCTTTCATTGAATGAAACTAACTAACTAACAGTGAGGAGAGAAAATTTCATTCATTCAATGTCTCGAGGTTAATGCTATTCATCCAATGAAATGAACCACAGTAACTCATTGAATGAATCAAACTGCAATAAGTCATTCCATGAAACAACCTGTACGCGTTACTTCAATGAGTAAAGCTTCTCTCGTTTATTCAATGTCTCAAACTCAATCCAGGATCAAACTTCAATCGTACATTCAAGAAATCTGCCCTTATTCCTTGATTCAGCACATTAAACGCAACACAATCATACAATGAAATCAACTGCATTTGTTTATTCAATGAATCTAACGTTAGATATTGAATCAATGACATAAACTTGACTTGTAATGAATCAAACGGCACTCCTTTATTTACTGAAACAAAGTGCATTCACTCAGCGAATCCAACTGCATACATTCATTGAATGAAACATCTTGCACGTGTTAATTCAATGAATACAACTTTCTCTAACTCAAAGTATCGAACTTACCTCATGCATTCAATGAAACTAACTGCATTCATTCATTCTTTCATTCAATCAATCAAACTTCAATCATACATTCAAATAATCAACCATTATTGATTGATTCCATGAAACAAATAAAACTCATTCATGTAATGAATCTCATTGACCAAAATCAATGAAAAAACGTGTACGGGTTATTACAGTGTGTGGACCATTCCTCATTCCATCAATGGCTCAAGCTAAACTCATTGATTCAAAGAATCGAACTGCATTCGTTCATTCATTGAAGCAAACTCAATCGTACATTCAATGACTCAAACGTTGTGTATTGAATCAATGACCCAAAGTTAACTCCTATATGTATAATGAATCAAACTGCACTCCTTTATTCACTGAAACAAAGTGCATTCATTCAGTGAATCAAATTGCATACATTCATTGAGTCAAACGTTATGTATTGAATCAATGAAACATACTTATCTCCTGCATTTTAAGCATTAAACTTCACTCCTTTATTTACTGAAACAAACTGCATGCTTTCATTGAATGAAACAAATTAAACGTACTAATTCAGTGAGTAGAGCTATTTTCATTCATTCAATGTCTCGCGGTTAATGCTATTCATCAAATGAAATGAACCACATTAATTGAATGGTTCAAACTGCAATCAGTCATTCCATGAAACAAATTGTACGTGTTACTTCAATGAGTAAAGCTTCTCTCGTTGATTCAATCAAACTGCATACATACATTGAATCAAACAGCCTGCACGTGTTAACTCAAAATATCGAACTTAGCGCATGCATTCAAATGAAACAAACTGCATTCATTCATTCATTCATTCAATCAATCAAACTTCAATCATGCATTCAATTAATCAACCATTATTGATTGATTCCATGAAACAAATAAAACGCATTCTTGAAATGAACCTCATTGACCAAAATCAATGAACAAACTTGTACGGGTTAATACAATGTGTGGACCATTCCTCATTCCATCAATGGCTCAAGCTAAACTCATTCATTCAAAGAATCGAACTGCATTCGTTCATTCATTGACTCAAATTCTATCGTGCATTCAATGACTCAAAAGTTGTGTATTGAATCAATGACCCAAAGTTAACTCCTCCATGTATAATGAATCAAACTGCACTCCTTCATTCACTGAAACAAAGTGCATTTACTCAGTGAAACAAATTGCATACATTCGTTGAATCAAACGTTATGTATTGAATCAATGAAACATACTTATATCCTGCCTATAAAGCATCAAATTTCACTCCTTTATTTACTGAAACAAACTGCATGCTTTCATTGAATGAAATAAACTACATGTCCTAATTCAGTGAGTAGAGCTAACGTCCCGAGGTTAATGCTATTCATCCAATGAAATGAACCACATTAATTCATTAAATGGATCAAACTGCAATCAGTCATTCCATGAAACAAACTGTACGCGTTATTTCAATGAGTAAAGCTTCTCTCATTTATTCAATGTCTTAAGATCAACACAGGATCAAACTACAATCGTACATTCAAGAAATCAGCCGTCATTCCTTGATTCAACACAACAAACCTAAAACAATCATGCAACGAAACCAAGTGCATTCGTTTATTCAATGAATCAAACGTTAGATATTGAATCAATGACACAATCTTAACTCCTACGTGTAATTAATCAAACTGCACTCATTTATATAATGAAATAAAGTGCATTCACTCAGCTTATCTCATTAACTCAAAGTATCGAACTTAGCGCATGCATTCAATGAAACAAACTGCATTCATTCATTCAATCAATCAAACGTCATCCTACATTCAAGAAATCAACCGTCATTCCTTGATTCAACACAACAAACAAAACACAATCATACAATGAAACAACTGCATTCGTTAAATTCAATGAAACAAACGTTAGATATTGAATCAATGACATAGACTTAACACCTACTTGTAATGAATCAAACTGTACTCCTTTATTCACTGAAACAAAGTGAATCAAATTGCATACATTCATTGAATCAAACGTTATGTATTGAATCAATGAAACATACTTATCTCCTGCATTTTAAGCATCAAACTTCACTCCTTTATTTACTGAAATAAACTTCATGCTTTCATTGAATGAAACTAACTAACTAACAGTGAGGAGAGAAAATTTCATTCATTCAATGTCTCGAGGTTAATGCTATTCATCCAATGAAATGAACCACAGTAATTCATTGAATGAATCAAACTGCAACAAGTCATTCCATGAAACAACCTGTACGCGTTACTTCAATGAGTAAAGCTTCTCTCGTTTATTCAATGTCTCAAACTCAATCCAGGATCAAACTTCAATCGTACATTCAAGAAATCTGCCCTTATTCCTTGATTCAACACAATAAACCTAACACAATCATACAATGAAATCAACTGCATTCGTTTATTCAATGAATCTAACGTTAGATATTGAATCAATGACATAAACTTGACTTGTAATGAAGCAAACTGCACTCCTTTATTTACTGAAACAAAGTGCATTCACTCAGCGAATCCAACTGCATACATTCATTGAATGAAACATCTTGCACGTGTTAATTCAATGAGTACAACTTATCTCTAACTCAAAGTATCGAACTTAGCGCATGCATTCAATGAAACTAACTGCATTCATTCATTCTTTCATTCAATCCATCAAACTTCAATCATACATTCAAATAATCAACCATCATTGATTGATTCCATGAAACAAATAAAACTCATTCATGTAATGAATCTCATTGACCAAAATCAATGAAAAACTTGTACGGGTTAATACAGTGTGTGGACCATTCCTCATTCCATCAATGGCTCAAGCTAAACTCATTGATTCAAAGAATCGAACTGCATTCGTTCATTCATTGAAGCAAACTCAATCGTACATTCAATGACTCAAACGTTGTGTATTGAATCAATGACCCAAAGTTAACTCCTATATGTATAATGAATCAAACTGCACTCCTTTATTCACTGAAACAAAGTGCATTCATTCAGTGAATCAAATTGCATACATTCATTGAGTCAAACGTTATGTATTGAATCAATGAAACATACTTATCTCCTGCATTTTAAGCATTAAACTTCACTCCTTTATTTACTGAAACAAACTGCATGCTTTCATTGAATGAAACAAATTAAACGTACTAATTCAGTGAGTAGAGCTATTTTCATTCATTCAATGTCTCGCGGTTAATGCTATTCATCAAATGAAATGAACCACATTAATTGAATGGTTCAAACTGCAATCAATCATTCCATGAAACAAATTGTCCGTGTTACTTCAATGAGTAAAGCTTCTCTCGTTGATTCAATCAAACTGCATACATACATTGAATCAAACAGCCTGCACGTGTTAACTCAAAATATCGAATTTAGCGCATGCATTGAAATGAAACAAACTGCATTCATTCATTCATTCATTCAATCAATCAAACTTCAATCATGCATTCAATTAATCAACCATTATTGATTGATTCCATGAAACAAATCAAACTCATTCATGTAATGAACCTCATTGACCAAAATCAATGAACAAACTTGTACGGGTTAATACAGTGTGTGGACCATTCCTCATTCCACCAATGGCTCAAGCTAAACTCATTCATTCAAAGAATCGAACTGCATTCGTTCATTCATTGACTCAAATTCTATCGTGCATTCAATGACTCAAACGTTGTGTATTGAATCAATGACCCAAAGTTAACTCCTACATGTATAATGAATTTGTTTCATTCAATGAAAGCATGCAGTTTGTTTCAGTAAATAAAGGAGTGAAGTTTAATGCTTAAAATGCAGGACATAAGTATGTTTCATTGATTCGATACATAACGTTTGACTCAATGAATGTATGCAATTTGATTCACTGAATGAATGCACTTTGTTTCAGTGAATAAAGGAGTGCAGTTTGATTCATTATACGTGTAGGTCATTCAATGTCTCGAGGTTAATGCTATTCATCCAATGAAATGAACCGCAGTAATTCATTGAATGAATCAAACTGCAATAAGTCATTCCATGAAACAACCTGTACGCGTTACTTCAATGAGTAAAGCTTCGCTCGTTTATTCAATGTCTCAAACTCAATCCAGGATCAAACTTCAATCGTACATTCAAGAAATCTGCCCTTATTCCTTGATTCAACACAATAAACCTAACACAATCATACAATGAAATCAACTGCATTCGTTTATTCAATGAATCTAACGTTAGATATTGAATCAATGACATAAACTTGACTTGTAATGAATCAAACTGCACTCCTTTATTTACTGAAACAAAGTGTATTCACTCAGCGAATCCAACTGCATACATTCATTGAATGAAACAGCTTGCACGTGTTAATTCAATGAGTACAACTTTTCTCTAACTCAAAGTATCGAACTTAGCGCATGCATTCAATGAAACAAACTGCATTCATTCATTCATTCAATCAATCAAACTTCATCCTACATTCAAGAAATCAGCCGTTATTCCTTGATTCAACACAACAAACCAAACACAATCATACAATGAAACCAACTGCATTCGTTAAATTCAATGAATCAAACGTTAGATATTGAATCAATGACATAGACTTAACACAAAGTTAACTCCTACTTGTAATGAATCAAACTGCACTCCTTTATTCACTGACACAAAGTGCATTCATTCAGTGAATCAAATTTCATGCATTCATTGAATCAAACGTTATGTATTGAATCAATGAAACATACTTATCTCCTCCATTTTAAGCATCAAACTTCACTCCTTTATTTACTGAAATAAACTGCATGCTTTCATTGAATGAAACTAACTAACTAACTAACAGTGAAGAGAGAAAATTTCATTCATTCAATGTCTCGAGGTTAATGCTATTCATCCAATGAAATGAACCACAGTAATTCATTGAATGAATCAAACTGCAACAAGTCATTCCATGAAACAACCTGTACGCGTTACTTCAATGAGTAAAGCTTCTCTCGTTTATTCAATGTCTCAAACTCAATCCAGGATCAAACTTCAATCGTACATTCAAGAAATCTGCCCTTATTCCTTGATTCAACACAATAAACCTAACACAATCATACAATGAAATCAACTGCATTCGTTTATTCAATGAATCTAACGTTAGATATTGAATCAATGACATAAACTTGACTTGTAATGAATCAAACTGCACTCCTTTATTTACTGAAACAAAGTGTATTCACTCAGCGAATCCAACTGCATACATTCATTGAATGAAACAGCTTGCACGTGTTAATTCAATGAGTACAACTTATCTCTAACTCAAAGTATCGAACTTAGCGCATGCATTCAATGAAACTAACTGCATTCATTCATTCTTTCATTCAATCCATCAAACTTCAATCATACATTCAAATAATCAACCATCATTGATTGATTCCATGAAACAAATAAAACTCATTCATGTAATGAATCTCATTGACCAAAATCAATGAAAAACTTGTACGGGTTAATACAGTGTGTGGACCATTCCTCATTCCATCAATGGCTCAAGCTAAACTCATTGATTCAAAGAATCGAACTGCATTCGTTCATTCATTGAAGCAAACTCAATCGTACATTCAATGACTCAAACGTTGTGTATTGAATCAATGACCCAAAGTTAACTCCTATATGTATAATGAATCAAACTGCACTCCTTTATTCACTGAAACAAAGTGCATTCATTCAGTGAATCAAATTGCATACATTCATTGAGTCAAACGTTATGTATTGAATCAATGAAACATACTTATCTCCTGCATTTTAAGCATTAAACTTCACTCCTTTATTTACTGAAACAAACTGCATGCTTTCATTGAATGAAACAAATTAAACGTACTAATTCAGTGAGTAGAGCTATTTTCATTCATTCAATGTCTCGCGGTTAATGCTATTCATCAAATGAAATGAACCACATTAATTGAATGGTTCAAACTGCAATCAATCATTCCATGAAACAAATTGTACGTGTTACTTCAATGAGTAAAGCTTCTCTCGTTGATTCAATCAAACTGCATACATACATTGAATCAAACAGCCTGCACGTGTTAACTCAAAATATCGAATTTAGCGCATGCATTCAAATTAAACAAACTGCATTCATTCATTCATTCAATCAATCAAACTTCAATCATGCATTCAATTAATCAACCATTATTGATTGATTCCATGAAACAAATCAAACTCATTCATGTAATGAACCTCATTGACCAAAATCAATGAACAAACTTGTACGGGTTAATACAGTGTGTGGACCATTCCTCATTCCACCAATGGCTCAAGCTAAACTCATTCATTCAAAGAATCGAACTGCATTCGTTCATTCATTGACTCAAATTCTATCGTGCATTCAATGACTCAAACGTTGTGTATTGAATCAATGACCCAAAGTTAACTCCTACATGTATAATGAATTTGTTTCATTCAATGAAAGCATGCAGTTTGTTTCAGTAAATAAAGGAGTGAAGTTTAATGCTTAAAATGCAGGACATAAGTATGTTTCATTGATTCGATACATAACGTTTGACTCAATGAATGTATGCAATTTGATTCACTGAATGAATGCACTTTGTTTCAGTGAATAAAGGAGTGCAGTTTGATTCATTATACGTGTAGGTCATTCAATGTCTCGAGGTTAATGCTATTCATCCAATGAAATGAACCGCAGTAATTCATTGAATGAATCAAACTGCAATAAGTCATTCCATGAAACAACCTGTACGCGTTACTTCAATGAGTAAAGCTTCGCTCGTTTATTCAATGTCTCAAACTCAATCCAGGATCAAACTTCAATCGTACATTCAAGAAATCTGCCCTTATTCCTTGATTCAACACAATAAACCTAACACAATCATACAATGAAATCAACTGCATTCGTTTATTCAATGAATCTAACGTTAGATATTGAATCAATGACATAAACTTGACTTGTAATGAATCAAACTGCACTCCTTTATTTACTGAAACAAAGTGTATTCACTCAGCGAATCCAACTGCATACATTCATTGAATGAAACAGCTTGCACGTGTTAATTCAATGAGTACAACTTTTCTCTAACTCAAAGTATCGAACTTAGCGCATGCATTCAATGAAACAAACTGCATTCATTCATTCATTCAATCAATCAAACTTCATCCTACATTCAAGAAATCAGCCGTTATTCCTTGATTCAACACAACAAACCAAACACAATCATACAATGAAACCAACTGCATTCGTTAAATTCAATGAATCAAACGTTAGATATTGAATCAATGACATAGACTTAACACAAAGTTAACTCCTACTTGTAATGAATCAAACTGCACTCCTTTATTCACTGAAACAAAGTGCATTCATTCAGTGAATCAAATTGCATACATTCATTGAGTCAAACGATATGTATTGAATCAATGAAACATACTTATCTCCTGCATTTTAAGCATCAAACTTCACTCCTTTATTTACTGAAATAAACTGCATGCTTTCATTGAATGAAACTAACTAACTAACAGTGAGGAGAGAAAATTTCATTCATTCAATGTCTCGAGGTTAATGCTATTCATCCAATGAAATGAACCACAGTAATTCATTGAATGAATCAAACTGCAATAAGTCATTCCATGAAACAACCTGTACGCGTTACTTCAATGAGTAAAGCTTCTCTCGTTTATTCAATGTCTCAAACTCAATCCAGGATCAAACTTCAATCGTACATTCAAGAAATCTGCCCTTATTCCTTGATTCAACACAATAAACCTAACACAATCATACAATGAAATCAACTGCATGCGTTTATTCAATGAATCTAACGTTAGATATTGAATCAATGACATAAACTTGACTTGTAATGAATCAAACTGCACTCCTTTATTTACTGAAACAAAGTGCATTCACTCAGCGAATCCAACTGCATACATTCATTGAATGAAACATGACTTGCACTTATCTCTAACTCAAAGTATCGAACTTAGCGCATGCATTCATTGAAACTAACTGCATTCATTCATTCTTTCATTCAATCCATCAAACTTCAATCATACATTCAAATAATCAACCATCATTGATTGATTCCATGAAACAAATAAAACTCATTCATGTAATGAATCTCATTGACCAAAATCAATGAAAAACTTGTACGGGTTAATACAGTGTGTGGACCATTCCTCATTCCATCAATGGCTCAAGCTAAACTCATTGATTCAAAGAATCGAACTGCATTCGTTCATTCATTGAAGCAAACTCAATCGTACATTCAATGACTCAAACGTTGTGTATTGAATCAATGACCCAAAGTTAACTCCTATATGTATAATGAATCAAACTGCACTCCTTTATTCACTGAAACAAAGTGCATTCATTCAGTGAATCAAATTGCATACATTCATTGAGTCAAACGTTATGTATTGAATCAATGAAACATACTTATCTCCTGCATTTTAAGCATTAAACTTCACTCCTTTATTTACTGAAACAAACTGCATGCTTTCATTGAATGAAACAAATTAAACGTACTAATTCAGTGAGTAGAGCTATTTTCATTCATTCAATGTCTCGCGGTTAATGCTATTCATCAAATGAAATGAACCACATTAATTGAATGGTTCAAACTGCAATCAGTCATTCCATGAAACAAATTGTACGTGTTACTTCAATGAGTAAAGCTTCTCTCGTTGATTCAATCAAACTGCATACATACATTGAATCAAACAGCCTGCACGTGTTAACTCAAAATATCGAATTTAGCGCATGCATTGAAATGAAACAAACTGCATTCATTCATTCATTCATTCAATCAATCAAACTTCAATCATGCATTCAATTAATCAACCATTATTGATTGATTCCATGAAACAAATCAAACTCATTCATGTAATGAACCTCATTGACCAAAATCAATGAACAAACTTGTACGGGTTAATACAGTGTGTGGACCATTCCTCATTCCACCAATGGCTCAAGCTAAACTCATTCATTCAAAGAATCGAACTGCATTCGTTCATTCATTGACTCAAATTCTATCGTGCATTCAATGACTCAAACGTTGTGTATTGAATCAATGACCCAAAGTTAACTCCTACATGTATAATGAATTTGTTTCATTCAATGAAAGCATGCAGTTTGTTTCAGTAAATAAAGGAGTGAAGTTTAATGCTTAAAATGCAGGACATAAGTATGTTTCATTGATTCAATACATAACGTTTGACTCAATGAATGTATGCAATTTGATTCACCGAATGAATGCACTTTGTTTCAGTGAATAAAGGAGTGCAGTTTGATTCATTATACGTGTAGGTCATTCAATGTCTCGAGGTTAATGCTATTCATCCAATGAAATGAACCACAGTAATTCATTGAATGAATCAAACTGCAATAAGTCATTCCATGAAACAACCTGTACGCGTTACTTCAATGAGTAAAGCTTCGCTCGTTTATTCAATGTCTCAAACTCAATCCAGGATCAAACTTCAATCGTACATTCAAGAAATCTGCCCTTATTCCTTGATTCAACACAATAAACCTAACACAATCATACAATGAAATCAACTGCATTCGTTTATTCAATGAATCTAACGTTAGATATTGAATCAATGACATAAACTTGACTTGTAATGAATCAAACTGCACTCCTTTATTTACTGAAACAAAGTGTATTCACTCAGCGAATCCAACTGCATACATTCATTGAATGAAACAGCTTGCACGTGTTAATTCAATGAGTACAACTTATCTCTAACTCAAAGTATCGAACTTAGCGCATGCATTCAATGAAACAAACTGCATTCATTCATTCATTCAATCAATCAAACTTCATCCTACATTCAAGAAATCAGCCGTTATTCCTTGATTCAACACAACAAACCAAACACAATCATACAATGAAACCAACTGCATTCGTTAAATTCAATGAATCAAACGTTAGATATTGAATCAATGACATAGACTTAACACAAAGTTAACTCCTACTTGTAATGAATCAAACTGCACTCCTTTATTCACTGAAACAAAGTGCATTCATTCAGTGTATCAAATTGCATACATTCATTGAGTCAAACGATATGTATTGAATCAATGAAACATACTTATCTCCTGCATTTTAAGCATCAAACTTCACTCCTTTATTTACTGAAATAAACTGCATGCTTTCATTGAATGAAACTACAACTAACTAACAGTGAGGAGAGAAAATTTCATTCATTCAATGTCTCGAGGTTAATGCTATTCATCCAATGAAATGAACCACAGTAATTCATTGAATGAATCAAACTGCAACAAGTCATTCCATGAAACAACCTGTACGCGTTACTTCAATGAGTAAAGCTTCTCTCGTTTATTCAATGTCTCAAACTCAATCCAGGATCAAACTTCCATCGTACATTCAAGAAATCTGCCCTTATTCCTTGATTCAACACAATAAACCTAACACAATCATACAATGAAATCAACTGCATTCGTTTATTCAAAGAATCTAACGTTAGATACTGAATCAATGACATAAACTTGACTTGTAATGAATCAAACTGCACTCCTTTATTTACTGAAACAAAGTGCATTCACTCAGCGAATCCAACTGCATACATTCATTGAATGAAACAGCTTGCACGTGTTAATTCAATGAGTACAACTTATCTCTAACTCAAAGAACGTAGCGCATGCATTCAATGAAACAAACTGCATTCATTCATTCATTCATTCATTCAATCAAACTTCATCCTACATTCAAGAAATCAGCCGTTATTCCTTGATTCAACACAACAAACCAAACACAATCATACAATGAAACCAACTGCATTCGTTAAATTCAATGAATCAAACGTTAGATATTGAATCAATGACATAGACTTAACACAAAGTTAACTCCTACTTGTAATGAATCAAACTGCACTCCTTTATTCACTGAAACAAAGTGCATTCATTCAGTGAATCAAATTGCATACATTATGTATTGAATCAATGAAACATACTTATCTCCTGCATTTTAAGCATCAAACTTCACTCCTTTATTTACTGAAATAAACTGCATGCTTTCATTGAATGAAACTACAACTAACTAACAGTGAGGAGAGAAAATTTCATTCATTCAATGTCTCGAGGTTAATGCTATTCATCCAATGAAATGAACCACAGTAATTCATTGAATGAATCAAACTGCAACAAGTCATTCCATGAAACAACCTGTACGTGTTACTTCAATGAGTAAAGCTTCTCTCGTTTATTCAATGTCTCAAACTCAATCCAGGATCAAACTTCAATCGTACATTCAAGAAATCTGCCCTTATTCCTTGATTCAACACAATAAACCTAACACAATCATACAATGAAATCAACTGCATTCGTTTATTCAATGAATCTAACGTTAGATATTGAATCAATGACATAAACTTGACTTGTAATGAATCAAACTGCACTCCTTTATTTACTGAAACAAAGTGCATTCACTCAGCGAATCCAACTGCATACATTCATTGAATGAAACAGCTTGCACGTGTTAATTCAATGAGTACAACTTATCTCTAACTCAAAGTATCGAACTTAGCGCATGCATTCAATGAAACTAACTGCATTCATTCATTCTTTCATTCAATCCATCAAACTTCAATCATACATTCAAATAATCAACCATCATTGATTGATTCCATGAAACAAATAAAACTCATTCATGTAATGAATCTCATTGACCAAAATCAATGAAAAACTTGTACGGGTTAATACAGTGTGTGGACCATTCCTCATTCCATCAATGGCTCAAGCTAAACTCATTGATTCAAAGAATCGAACTGCATTCGTTCATTCATTGAAGCAAACTCAATCGTACATTCAATGACTCAAACGTTGTGTATTGAATCAATGACCCAAAGTTAACTCCTATATGTATAATGAATCAAACTGCACTCCTTTATTCACTGAAACAAAGTGCATTCATTCAGTGAATCAAATTGCATACATTCATTGAGTCAAACGTTATGTATTGAATCAATGAAACATACTTATCTCCTGCATTTTAAGCATTAAACTTCACTCCTTTATTTACTGAAACAAACTGCATGCTTTCATTGAATGAAACAAATTAAACGTACTAATTCAGTGAGTAGAGCTATTTTCATTCATTCAATGTCTCGCGGTTAATGCTATTCATCAAATGAAATGAACCACATTAATTGAATGGTTCAAACTGCAATCAATCATTCCATGAAACAAATTGTACGTGTTACTTCAATGAGTAAAGCTTCTCTCGTTGATTCAATCAAACTGCATACATACATTGAATCAAACAGCCTGCACGTGTTAACTCAAAATATCGAATTTAGCGCATGCATTCAAATTAAACAAACTGCATTCATTCATTCATTCAATCAATCAAACTTCAATCATGCATTCAATTAATCA
This sequence comes from Chiloscyllium plagiosum, assembly GCF_037043375.1. Classification (NCBI taxonomy): domain Eukaryota; kingdom Metazoa; phylum Chordata; class Chondrichthyes; order Orectolobiformes; family Hemiscylliidae; genus Chiloscyllium; species Chiloscyllium plagiosum. Next base: position 23,138,484 of record NW_028270139.1, read on the forward strand.
ACCATTATTGATTGATTCCATGAAACAAATCAAACTCATTCATGTAATGAACCTCATTGACCAAAATCAATGAACAAACTTGTACGGGTTAATACAGTGTGTGGACCATTCCTCATTCCACCAATGGCTCAAGCTAAACTCATTCATTCAAAGAATCGAACTGCATTCGTTCATTCATTGACTCAAATTCTATCGTGCATTCAATGACTCAAACGTTGTGTATTGAATCAATGACCCAAAGTTAACTCCTACATGTATAATGAATTTGTTTCATTCAATGAAAGCATGCAGTTTGTTTCAGTAAATAAAGGAGTGAAGTTTAATGCTTAAAATGCAGGACATAAGTATGTTTCATTGATTCGATACATAACGTTTGACTCAATGAATGTATGCAATTTGATTCACTGAATGAATGCACTTTGTTTCAGTGAATAAAGGAGTGCAGTTTGATTCATTATACGTGTAGGTCATTCAATGTCTCGAGGTTAATGCTATTCATCCAATGAAATGAACCGCAGTAATTCATTGAATGAATCAAACTGCAATAAGTCATTCCATGAAACAACCTGTACGCGTTACTTCAATGAGTAAAGCTTCGCTCGTTTATTCAATGTCTCAAACTCAATCCAGGATCAAACTTCAATCGTACATTCAAGAAATCTGCCCTTATTCCTTGATTCAACACAATAAACCTAACACAATCATACAATGAAATCAACTGCATTCGTTTATTCAATGAATCTAACGTTAGATATTGAATCAATGACATAAACTTGACTTGTAATGAATCAAACTGCACTCCTTTATTTACTGAAACAAAGTGTATTCACTCAGCGAATCCAACTGCATACATTCATTGAATGAAACAGCTTGCACGTGTTAATTCAATGAGTACAACTTTTCTCTAACTCAAAGTATCGAACTTAGCGCATGCATTCAATGAAACAAACTGCATTCATTCATTCATTCAATCAATCAAACTTCATCCTACATTCAAGAAATCAGCCGTTATTCCTTGATTCAACACAACAAACCAAACACAATCATACAATGAAACCAACTGCATTCGTTAAATTCAATGAATCAAACGTTAGATATTGAATCAATGACATAGACTTAACACAAAGTTAACTCCTACTTGTAATGAATCAAACTGCACTCCTTTATTCACTGAAACAAAGTGCATTCATTCAGTGAATCAAATTGCATACATTCATTGAGTCAAACGATATGTATTGAATCAATGAAACATACTTATCTCCTGCATTTTAAGCATCAAACTTCACTCCTTTATTTACTGAAATAAACTGCATGCTTTCATTGAATGAAACTAACTAACTAACAGTGAGGAGAGAAAATTTCATTCATTCAATGTCTCGAGGTTAATGCTATTCATCCAATGAAATGAACCACAGTAATTCATTGAATGAATCAAACTGCAATAAGTCATTCCATGAAACAACCTGTACGCGTTACTTCAATGAGTAAAGCTTCTCTCGTTTATTCAATGTCTCAAACTCAATCCAGGATCAAACTTCAATCGTACATTCAAGAAATCTGCCCTTATTCCTTGATTCAACACAATAAACCTAACACAATCATACAATGAAATCAACTGCATGCGTTTATTCAATGAATCTAACGTTAGATATTGAATCAATGACATAAACTTGACTTGTAATGAATCAAACTGCACTCCTTTATTTACTGAAACAAAGTGCATTCACTCAGCGAATCCAACTGCATACATTCATTGAATGAAACATGACTTGCACTTATCTCTAACTCAAAGTATCGAACTTAGCGCATGCATTCATTGAAACTAACTGCATTCATTCATTCTTTCATTCAATCCATCAAACTTCAATCATACATTCAAATAATCAACCATCATTGATTGATTCCATGAAACAAATAAAACTCATTCATGTAATGAATCTCATTGACCAAAATCAATGAAAAACTTGTACGGGTTAATACAGTGTGTGGACCATTCCTCATTCCATCAATGGCTCAAGCTAAACTCATTGATTCAAAGAATCGAACTGCATTCGTTCATTCATTGAAGCAAACTCAATCGTACATTCAATGACTCAAACGTTGTGTATTGAATCAATGACCCAAAGTTAACTCCTATATGTATAATGAATCAAACTGCACTCCTTTATTCACTGAAACAAAGTGCATTCATTCAGTGAATCAAATTGCATACATTCATTGAGTCAAACGTTATGTATTGAATCAATGAAACATACTTATCTCCTGCATTTTAAGCATTAAACTTCACTCCTTTATTTACTGAAACAAACTGCATGCTTTCATTGAATGAAACAAATTAAACGTACTAATTCAGTGAGTAGAGCTATTTTCATTCATTCAATGTCTCGCGGTTAATGCTATTCATCAAATGAAATGAACCACATTAATTGAATGGTTCAAACTGCAATCAGTCATTCCATGAAACAAATTGTACGTGTTACTTCAATGAGTAAAGCTTCTCTCGTTGATTCAATCAAACTGCATACATACATTGAATCAAACAGCCTGCACGTGTTAACTCAAAATATCGAATTTAGCGCATGCATTGAAATGAAACAAACTGCATTCATTCATTCATTCATTCAATCAATCAAACTTCAATCATGCATTCAATTAATCAACCATTATTGATTGATTCCATGAAACAAATCAAACTCATTCATGTAATGAACCTCATTGACCAAAATCAATGAACAAACTTGTACGGGTTAATACAGTGTGTGGACCATTCCTCATTCCACCAATGGCTCAAGCTAAACTCATTCATTCAAAGAATCGAACTGCATTCGTTCATTCATTGACTCAAATTCTATCGTGCATTCAATGACTCAAACGTTGTGTATTGAATCAATGACCCAAAGTTAACTCCTACATGTATAATGAATTTGTTTCATTCAATGAAAGCATGCAGTTTGTTTCAGTAAATAAAGGAGTGAAGTTTAATGCTTAAAATGCAGGACATAAGTATGTTTCATTGATTCAATACATAACGTTTGACTCAATGAATGTATGCAATTTGATTCACCGAATGAATGCACTTTGTTTCAGTGAATAAAGGAGTGCAGTTTGATTCATTATACGTGTAGGTCATTCAATGTCTCGAGGTTAATGCTATTCATCCAATGAAATGAACCACAGTAATTCATTGAATGAATCAAACTGCAATAAGTCATTCCATGAAACAACCTGTACGCGTTACTTCAATGAGTAAAGCTTCGCTCGTTTATTCAATGTCTCAAACTCAATCCAGGATCAAACTTCAATCGTACATTCAAGAAATCTGCCCTTATTCCTTGATTCAACACAATAAACCTAACACAATCATACAATGAAATCAACTGCATTCGTTTATTCAATGAATCTAACGTTAGATATTGAATCAATGACATAAACTTGACTTGTAATGAATCAAACTGCACTCCTTTATTTACTGAAACAAAGTGTATTCACTCAGCGAATCCAACTGCATACATTCATTGAATGAAACAGCTTGCACGTGTTAATTCAATGAGTACAACTTATCTCTAACTCAAAGTATCGAACTTAGCGCATGCATTCAATGAAACAAACTGCATTCATTCATTCATTCAATCAATCAAACTTCATCCTACATTCAAGAAATCAGCCGTTATTCCTTGATTCAACACAACAAACCAAACACAATCATACAATGAAACCAACTGCATTCGTTAAATTCAATGAATCAAACGTTAGATATTGAATCAATGACATAGACTTAACACAAAGTTAACTCCTACTTGTAATGAATCAAACTGCACTCCTTTATTCACTGAAACAAAGTGCATTCATTCAGTGTATCAAATTGCATACATTCATTGAGTCAAACGATATGTATTGAATCAATGAAACATACTTATCTCCTGCATTTTAAGCATCAAACTTCACTCCTTTATTTACTGAAATAAACTGCATGCTTTCATTGAATGAAACTACAACTAACTAACAGTGAGGAGAGAAAATTTCATTCATTCAATGTCTCGAGGTTAATGCTATTCATCCAATGAAATGAACCACAGTAATTCATTGAATGAATCAAACTGCAACAAGTCATTCCATGAAACAACCTGTACGCGTTACTTCAATGAGTAAAGCTTCTCTCGTTTATTCAATGTCTCAAACTCAATCCAGGATCAAACTTCCATCGTACATTCAAGAAATCTGCCCTTATTCCTTGATTCAACACAATAAACCTAACACAATCATACAATGAAATCAACTGCATTCGTTTATTCAAAGAATCTAACGTTAGATACTGAATCAATGACATAAACTTGACTTGTAATGAATCAAACTGCACTCCTTTATTTACTGAAACAAAGTGCATTCACTCAGCGAATCCAACTGCATACATTCATTGAATGAAACAGCTTGCACGTGTTAATTCAATGAGTACAACTTATCTCTAACTCAAAGAACGTAGCGCATGCATTCAATGAAACAAACTGCATTCATTCATTCATTCATTCATTCAATCAAACTTCATCCTACATTCAAGAAATCAGCCGTTATTCCTTGATTCAACACAACAAACCAAACACAATCATACAATGAAACCAACTGCATTCGTTAAATTCAATGAATCAAACGTTAGATATTGAATCAATGACATAGACTTAACACAAAGTTAACTCCTACTTGTAATGAATCAAACTGCACTCCTTTATTCACTGAAACAAAGTGCATTCATTCAGTGAATCAAATTGCATACATTATGTATTGAATCAATGAAACATACTTATCTCCTGCATTTTAAGCATCAAACTTCACTCCTTTATTTACTGAAATAAACTGCATGCTTTCATTGAATGAAACTACAACTAACTAACAGTGAGGAGAGAAAATTTCATTCATTCAATGTCTCGAGGTTAATGCTATTCATCCAATGAAATGAACCACAGTAATTCATTGAATGAATCAAACTGCAACAAGTCATTCCATGAAACAACCTGTACGTGTTACTTCAATGAGTAAAGCTTCTCTCGTTTATTCAATGTCTCAAACTCAATCCAGGATCAAACTTCAATCGTACATTCAAGAAATCTGCCCTTATTCCTTGATTCAACACAATAAACCTAACACAATCATACAATGAAATCAACTGCATTCGTTTATTCAATGAATCTAACGTTAGATATTGAATCAATGACATAAACTTGACTTGTAATGAATCAAACTGCACTCCTTTATTTACTGAAACAAAGTGCATTCACTCAGCGAATCCAACTGCATACATTCATTGAATGAAACAGCTTGCACGTGTTAATTCAATGAGTACAACTTATCTCTAACTCAAAGTATCGAACTTAGCGCATGCATTCAATGAAACTAACTGCATTCATTCATTCTTTCATTCAATCCATCAAACTTCAATCATACATTCAAATAATCAACCATCATTGATTCCATGAAACAAATAAAACTCATTCATGTAATGAATCTCATTGACCAAAATCAATGAAAAACTTGTACGGGTTAATACAGTGTGTGGACCATTCCTCATTCCATCAATGGCTCAAGCTAAACTCATTGATTCAAAGAATCGAACTGCATTCGTTCATTCATTGAAGCAAACTCAATCGTACATTCAATGACTCAAACGTTGTGTATTGAATCAATGACCCAAAGTTAACTCCTATATGTATAATGAATCAAACTGCACTCCTTTATTCACTGAAACAAAGTGCATTCATTCAGTGAATCAAATTGCATACATTCATTGAGTCAAACGTTATGTATTGAATCAATGAAACATACTTATCTCCTGCATTTTAAGCATTAAACTTCACTCCTTTATTTACTGAAACAAACTGCATGCTTTCATTGAATGAAACAAATTAAACGTACTAATTCAGTGAGTAGAGCTATTTTCATTCATTCAATGTCTCGCGGTTAATGCTATTCATCAAATGAAATGAACCACATTAATTGAATGGTTCAAACTGCAATCAATCATTCCATGAAACAAATTGTACGTGTTACTTCAATGAGTAAAGCTTCTCTCGTTGATTCAATCAAACTGCATACATACATTGAATCAAACAGCCTGCACGTGTTAACTCAAAATATCGAATTTAGCGCATGCATTCAAATTAAACAAACTGCATTCATTCATTCATTCAATCAATCAAACTTCAATCATGCATTCAATTAATCAACCATTATTGATTGATTCCATGAAACAAATCAAACTCATTCATGTAATGAACCTCATTGACCAAAATCAATGAACAAACTTGTACGGGTTAATACAGTGTGTGGACCATTCCTCATTCCACCAATGGCTCAAGCTAAACTCATTCATTCAAAGAATCGAACTGCATTCGTTCATTCATTGACTCAAATTCTATCGTGCATTCAATGACTCAAACGTTGTGTATTGAATCAATGACCCAAAGTTAACTCCTACATGTATAATGAATTTGTTTCATTCAATGAAAGCATGCAGTTTGTTTCAGTAAATAAAGGAGTGAAGTTTAATGCTTAAAATGCAGGACATAAGTATGTTTCATTGATTCGATACATAACGTTTGACTCAATGAATGTATGCAATTTGATTCACTGAATGATTGCACTTTGTTTCAGTGAATAAAGGAGTGCAGTTTGATTCATTATACGTGTAGGTCATTCAATGTCTCGAGGTTAATGCTATTCATCCAATGAAATGAACCGCAGTAATTCATTGAATGAATCAAACTGCAATAAGTCATTCCATGAAACAACCTGTACGCGTTACTTCAATGAGTAAAGCTTCGCTCGTTTATTCAATGTCTCAAACTCAATCCAGGATCAAACTTCAATCGTACATTCAAGAAATCTGCCCTTATTCCTTGATTCAACACAATAAACCTAACACAATCATACAATGAAATCAACTGCATGCGTTTATTCAATGAATCTAACGTTAGATATTGAATCAATGACATAAACTTGACTTGTAATGAATCAAACTGCACTCCTTTATTTACTGAAACAAAGTGTATTCACTCAGCGAATCCAACTGCATACATTCATTGAATGAAACAGCTTGCACGTGTTAATTCAATGAGTACAACTTTTCTCTAACTCAAAGTATCGAACTTAGCGCATGCATTCAATGAAACAAACTGCATTCATTCATTCATTCAATCAATCAAACTTCATCCTACATTCAAGAAATCAGCCGTTATTCCTTGATTCAACACAACAAACCAAACACAATCATACAATGAAACCAACTGCATTCGTTAAATTCAATGAATCAAACGTTAGATATTGAATCAATGACATAGACTTAACACAAAGTTAACTCCTACTTGTAATGAATCAAACTGCACTCCTTTATTCACTGACACAAAGTGCATTCATTCAGTGAATCAAATTTCATACATTCATTGAATCAAACGTTATGTATTGAATCAATGAAACATACTTATCTCCTCCATTTTAAGCATCAAACTTCACTCCTTTATTTACTGAAATAAACTGCATGCTTTCATTGAATGAAACTAACTAACTAACTAACAGTGAAGAGAGAAAATTTCATTCATTCAATGTCTCGAGGTTAATGCTATTCATCCAATGAAATGAACCACAGTAATTCATTGAATGAATCAAACTGCAACAAGTCATTCCATGAAACAACCTGTACGCGTTACTTCAATGAGTAAAGCTTCTCTCGTTTATTCAATGCCTCAAACTCAATCCAGGATCAAACTTCAATCGTACATTCAAGAAATCTGCCCTTATTCCTTGATTCAACACAATAAACCTAACACAATCATACAATGAAATCAACTGCATTCGTTTATTCAATGAATCTATCGTTAGATATTGAATCAATGACGTAAACTTGACTTGTAATGAATCACACTGCACTCCTTTATTTACTGAAACAAAGTGCATTCACTCAGCGAATCCAACTGCATACATTCATTGAATGAAACAGCTTGCACGTGTTAATTCAATGAGTACAACTTATCTCTAACTCAAAGTATCGAACTTTGCGCATGCATTCAATGAAACAAACTGCATTCATTCATTCATTCAATCAATCAAACTTCATCCTACATTCAAGAAATCAGCCGTTATTCCTTGATTCAACACAACAAACCAAACACAATCATACAATGAAACCAACTGCATTCGTTAAATTCAATGAATCAAACGTTAGATATTGAATCAATGACATAGACTTAACACAAAGTTAACTCCTACTTGTAATGAATCAAACTGCACTCCTTTATTCACTGAAACAAAGTGCATTCATTCAGTGAATCAAATTGCATACATTCATTGAGTCAAACGATATGTATTGAATCAATGAAACATACTTATCTCCTGCATTTTAAGCATCAAACTTCACTCCTTTATTTACTGAAATAAACTGCATGCTTTCATTGAATGAAACTAACTAACTAACTAACTAACAGTGAGGAGGGAACATTTCATTCATTCAATGTCTCGAGGTTAATGCTATTCATCCAATGAAATGAACCACAGTAATTCATTGAATGAATCAAACTGCAATAAGTCATTCCATGAAACAACCTGTACGCGTTACTTCAATGAGTAAAGCTTCTCTCGTTTATTCAATGTCTCAAACTCAATCCAGCATCAAACGTCAATCGTACATTCAAGAAATCTGCCCTTATTCCTTGATTCAACACAATAAACCTAACACAATCATACAATGAAATCAACTGCATTCGTTTATTCAATGAATCTAACGTTAGATACTGAATCAATGACATAAACTTGACTTGTAATGAATCAAACTGCACTCCTTTATTTACTGAAACAAAGTGCATTCACTCAGCGAATCCAACTGCATACATTCATTGAATGAAACAACTTGCACGTGTTAATTCAATGAGTACAACTTATCTCTAACTCAAAGTATCGAACTTTGCGCATGCATTCAATGAAACAAACTGCATTCATTCATTCATTCAATCAATCAAACTTCATCCTACATTCAAGAAATCAGCCGTTATTCCTTGATTCAACACAACAAACCAAACACAATCATACAATGAAACCAACTGCATTCGTTAAATTCAATGAATCAAACGTTAGATATTGAATCAATGACATAGACTTAACACAAAGGTAACTCCTACTTGTAATGAATCAAACTGCACTCCTTTATTCACTGAAACAAAGTGCATTCATTCAGTGAATCAAATTGCATACATTCATTGAGTCAAACGATATGTATTGAATCAATGAAACATACTTATCTCCTGCATTTTAAGCATCAAACTTCACTCCTTTATTTACTGAAATAAACTGCATGCTTTCATTGAATGAAACTACAACTAACTAACAGTGAGGAGAGAAAATTTCATTCATTCAATGTCTCGAGGTTAATGCTATTCATCCAATGAAATGAACCACAGTAATTCATTGAATGAATCAAACTGCAACAAGTCATTCCATGAAACAACCTGTACGCGTTACTTCAATGAGTAAAGCTTCTCTCGTTTATTCAATGTCTCAAACTCAATCCAGGATCAAACTTCCATCGTACATTCAAGAAATCTGCCCTTATTCCTTGATTCAACACAATAAACCTAACACAATCATACAATGAAATCAACTGCATTCGTTTATTCAAAGAATCTAACGTTAGATACTGAATCAATGACATAAACTTGACTTGTAATGAATCAAACTGCACTCCTTTATTTACTGAAACAAAGTGCATTCACTCAGCGAATCCAACTGCATACATTCATTGAATGAAACAGCTTGCACGTGTTAATTCAATGAGTACAACTTATCTCTAACTCAAAGAACTTGGCGCATGCATTCAATGAAACAAACTGCATTCATTCATTCATTCATTCAATCAATCAAACTTCATCCTACATTCAAGAAATCAGCCGTTATTCCTTGATTCAACACAACAAACCAAACACAATCATACAATGAAACCAACTGCATTCGTTAAATTCAATGAATCAAACGTTAGATATTGAATCAATGACATAGACTTAACACAAAGTTAACGCCTACTTGTAATGAATCAAACTGCACTCCTTTATTCACTGAAACAAAGTGCATTCATTCAGTGAATCAAATTGCATACATTATGTATTGAATCAATGAAACATACTTATCTCCTGCATTTTAAGCATCAAACTTCACTCCTTTATTTACTGAAATAAACTGCATGCTTTCATTGAATGAAACTAACTAACTAACAGTGAAGAGAGAAAATTTCATTCATTCAATGTCTCGAGGTTAATGCTATTCATCCAATGAAATGAACCACAGTAATTCATTGAATGAATCAAACTGCAACAAGTCATTCCATGAAACAACCTGTACGTGTTACTTCAATGAGTAAAGCTTCTCTCGTTTATTCAATGTCTCAAACTCAATCCAGGATCAAACTTCAATCGTACATTCAAGAAATCTGCCCTTATTCCTTGATTCAACACAATAAACCTAACACAATCATACAATGAAATCAACTGCATTCGTTTATTCAATGAATCTAACGTTAGATATTGAATCAATGACATAAACTTGACTTGTAATGAATCAAACTGCACTCCTTTATTTACTGAAACAAAGTGCATTCACTCAGCGAATCCAACTGCATACATTCATTGAATGAAACAGCTTGCACGTGTTAATTCAATGAGTACAACTTATCTCTAACTCAAAGTATCGAACTTAGCGCATGCATTCAATGAAACTAACTGCATTCATTCATTCACTCAATCAATCAAACTTCATCCTACATTCAAGAAATCAGCCGTTATTCCTTGATTCAACACAACAAACCAAACACAATCAAACAATGAAACCAACTGCATTCGTTAAATTCAATGAATCAAACGTTAGATATTGAATCAATGACATAGACTTAACACAAAGTTAACTCCTACTTGTAATCAATCAAACTGCACTCCTTTATTCACTGAAACAAAGTGCATTCACTCAGTGAATGAAATTGCATACATTCATTGCGTCAAACGTTATGTATTGAATCAATGAAACATACTTATCTCCTGCAGTTTAAGCGTCAAACTTCACTCCTTTATTTACTGAAATAAACTGCATGCTTTCATTGAATGAAACTAACTAACTAACAGTGAGGAGAGAAAATTTCATTCATTCAATGTCTCGAGGTTAATGCTATTCATCCAATGAAATGAACCACAGTAATTCATTGCATGAATCAAACTGCAATAAGTCATTCCATGAAACAACCTGTACGCGTTACTTCAATGAGTAAAGCTTCTCTCGTTTATTCAATGTCTCAAACTCAATCCAGGATCCAACTTCAATCGTACATTCAAGAAATCTGCCCTTATTCCTTGATTCAACACAATAAACCTAACACAATCATACAATGAAATCAACTGCATTCGTTTATTCAATGAATCTAACGTTAGATATTGAATTAATGACATAAACTTGACTTGTAATGAATCAAACTGCACTCCTTTATTTACTGAAACAAAGTGCATTCACTCAGCGAATCCAACTGCATACATTCATTGAATGAAACAGCTTGCACGTGTTAATTCAATGAGTACAACTTATCTCTAACTCAAAGTATCGAACTTTGCGCATGCATTCAATGAAACAAACTGCATTCATTCATTCATTCAATCAATCAAACTTCATCCTACATTCAAGAAATCAGCCGTTATTCCTTGATTCAACACAAGAAACCAAACACAATCATACAATGAAACCAACTGCATTCGTTAAATTCAATGAATCAAACGTTAGATATTGAATCAATGACATAGACTTAACACAAAGTTAACTCCTACTTGTAATGAATCAAACTGCACTCCTTTATTCACTGAAACAAAGTGCATTCATTCAGTGAATCAAATTGCATACATTCATTGAGTCAAACGATATGTATTGAATCAATGAAACATACTTATCTCCTGCATTTTAAGCATCAAACTTCACTCCTTTATTTACTGAAATAAACTGCATGCTTTCATTGAATGAAACTAACTAACTAACAGTGAGGAGAGAAAATTTCATTCATTCAATGTCTCGAGGTTAATGCTATTCATCCAATGAAATGAACCACAGTAATTCATTGAATGAATCAAACTGCAATAAGTCATTCCATGAAACAACCTGTACGCGTTACTTCAATGAGTAAAGCTTCTCTCGTTTATTCAATGTCTCAAACTCAATCCAGGATCAAACTTCAATCGTACATTCAAGAAATCTGCCCTTATTCCTTGATTCAACACAATAAACCTAACACAATCATACAATGAAATCAACTGCATGCGTTTATTCAATGAATCTAACGTTAGATATTGAATCAATGACATAAACTTGACTTGTAATGAATCAAACTGCACTCCTTTATTTACTGAAACAAAGTGCATTCACTCAGCGAATCCAACTGCATACATTCATTGAATGAAACATGACTTGCACTTATCTCTAACTCAAAGTATCGAACTTAGCGCATGCATTCATTGAAACTAACTGCATTCATTCATTCTTTCATTCAATCCATCAAACTTCAATCATACATTCAAATAATCAACCATCATTGATTGATTCCATGAAACAAATAAAACTCATTCATGTAATGAATCTCATTGACCAAAATCAATGAAAAACTTGTACGGGTTAATACAGTGTGTGGACCATTCCTCATTCCATCAATGGCTCAAGCTAAACTCATTGATTCAAAGAATCGAACTGCATTCGTTCATTCATTGAAGCAAACTCAATCGTACATTCAATGACTCAAACGTTGTGTATTGAATCAATGACCCAAAGTTAACTCCTATATGTATAATGAATCAAACTGCACTCCTTTATTCACTGAAACAAAGTGCATTCATTCAGTGAATCAAATTGCATACATTCATTGAGTCAAACGTTATGTATCGAATCAATGAAACATACTTATGTCCTGCATTTTAAGCATTAAACTTCACTCCTTTATTTACTGAAACAAACTGCATGCTTTCATTGAATGAAACAAATTAAACGTACTAATTCAGTGAGTAGAGCTATTTTCATTCATTCAATGTCTCGCGGTTAATGCTATTCATCAAATGAAATGAACCACATTAATTGAATGGTTCAAACTGCAATCAGTCATTCCATGAAACAAATTGTACGTGTTACTTCAATGAGTAAAGCTTCTCTCGTTGATTCAATCAAACTGCATACATACATTGAATCAAACAGCCTGCACGTGTTAACTCAAAATATCGAATTTAGCGCATGCATTCAAATTAAACAAACTGCATTCATTCATTCATTCATTCATTCATTCAATCAAACTTCAATCATGCATTCAATTAATCAACCATTATTGATTGATTCCATGAAACAAATCAAACTCATTCATGTAATGAACCTCATTGACCAAAATCAATGAACAAACTTGTACGGGTTAATACAGTGTGTGGACCATTCCTCATTCCACCAATGGCTCAAGCTAAACTCATTCATTCAAAGAATCGAACTGCATTCGTTCATTCATTGACTCAAATTCTATCGTGCATTCAATGACTCAAACGTTGTGTATTGAATCAATGACCCAAAGTTAACTCCTACATGTATAATGAATTTGTTTCATTCAATGAAAGCATGCAGTTTGTTTCAGTAAATAAAGGAGTGAAGTTTAATGCTTAAAATGCAGGACATAAGTATGTTTCATTGATTCGATACATAACGTTTGACTCAATGAATGTATGCAATTTGATTCACCGAATGAATGCACTTTGTTTCAGTGAATAAAGGAGTGCAGTTTGATTCATTATACGTGTAGGTCATTCAATGTCTCGAGGTTAATGCTATTCATCCAATGAAATGAACCACAGTAATTCATTGAATGAATCAAACTGCAATAAGTCATTCCATGAAACAACCTGTACGCGTTACTTCAATGAGTAAAGCTTCGCTCGTTTATTCAATGTCTCAAACTCAATCCAGGATCAAACTTCAATCGTACATTCAAGAAATCTGCCCTTATTCCTTGATTCAACACAATAAACCTAACACAATCATACAATGAAATCAACTGCATTCGTTTATTCAATGAATCTAACGTTAGATATTGAATCAATGACATAAACTTGACTTGTAATGAATCAAACTGCACTCCTTTATTTACTGAAACAAAGTGTATTCACTCAGCGAATCCAACTGCATACATTCATTGAATGAAACAGCTTGCACGTGTTAATTCAATGAGTACAACTTATCTCTAACTCAAAGTATCGAACTTAGCGCATGCATTCAATGAAACAAACTGCATTCATTCATTCATTCAATCAATCAAACTTCATCCTACATTCAAGAAATCAGCCGTTATTCCTTGATTCAACACAACAAACCAAACACAATCATACAATGAAACCAACTGCATTCGTTAAATTCAATGAATCAAACGTTAGATATTGAATCAATGACATAGACTTAACACAAAGTTAACTCCTACTTGTAATGAATCAAACTGCACTCCTTTATTCACTGACACAAAGTGCATTCATTCAGTGAATCAAATTTCCTACATTCATTGAATCAAACGTTATGTATTGAATCAATGAAACATACTTATCTCCTGCATTTTAAGCATCAAACTTCACTCCTTTATTTACTGAAATAAACTGCATGCTTTCATTGAATGAAACTAACTAACTAACTAACTAACAGTGAGGAGGGAACATTTCATTCATTCAATGTCTCGAGGTTAATGCTATTCATCCAATGAAATGAACCACAGTAATTCATTGAATGAATCAAACTGCAATAAGTCATTCCATGAAACAACCTGTACGCGTTACTTCAATGAGTAAAGCTTCTCTCGTTTATTCAATGTCTCAAACTCAATCCAGGATCAAACGTCAATCGTACATTCAAGAAATCTGCCCTTATTCCTTGATTCAACACAATAAACCTAACACAATCATACAATGAAATCAACTGCATTCGTTTATTCAATGAATCTAACGTTAGATACTGAATCAATGACATAAACTTGACTTGTAATGAATCAAACTGCACTCCTTTATTTACTGAAACAAAGTGCATTCACTCAGCGAATCCAACTGCATACATTCATTGAATGAAACAGCTTGCACGTGTTAATTCAATGAGTACAACTTATCTCTAACTCAAAGTATCGAACTTTGCGCATGCATTCAATGAAACAAACTGCATTCATTCATTCATTCAATCAATCAAACTTCATCCTACATTCAAGAAATCAGCCGTTATTCCTTGATTCAACACAACAAACCAAACACAATCATACAATGAAACCAACTGCATTCGTTAAATTCAATGAATCAAACGTTAGATATTGAATCAATGACATAGACTTAACACAAAGTTAACTCCTACTTGTAATGAATCAAACTGCACTCCTTTATTCACTGAAACAAAGTGCATTCATTCAGTGAATCAAATTGCATACATTCATTGAGTCAAACGATATGTATTGAATCAATGAAACATACTTATCTCCTGCATTTTAAGCATCAAACTTCACTCCTTTATTTACTGAAATAAACTGCATGCTTTCATTGAATGAAACTAACTAACTAACTAACTAACAGTGAGGAGGGAACATTTCATTCATTCAATGTCTCGAGGTTAATGCTATTCATCCAATGAAATGAACCACAGTAATTCATTGAATGAATCAAACTGCAATAAGTCATTCCATGAAACAACCTGTACGCGTTACTTCAATGAGTAAAGCTTCTCTCGTTTATTCAATGTCTCAAACTCAATCCAGCATCAAACGTCAATCGTACATTCAAGAAATCTGCCCTTATTCCTTGATTCAACACAATAAACCTAACACAATCATACAATGAAATCAACTGCATTCGTTTATTCAATGAATCTAACGTTAGATACTGAATCAATGACATAAACTTGACTTGTAATGAATCAAACTGCACTCCTTTATTTACTGAAACAAAGTGCATTCACTCAGCGAATCCAACTGCATACATTCATTGAATGAAACAGCTTGCACGTGTTAATTCAATGAGTACAACTTATCTCTAACTCAAAGTATCGAACTTTGCGCATGCATTCAATGAAACAAACTGCATTCATTCATTCATTCAATCAATCAAACTTCATCCTACATTCAAGAAATCAGCCGTTATTCCTTGATTCAACACAACAAACCAAACACAATCATACAATGAAACCAACTGCATTCGTTAAATTCAATGAATCAAACGTTAGATATTGAATCAATGACATAGACTTAACACAAAGGTAACTCCTACTTGTAATGAATCAAACTGCACTCCTTTATTCACTGAAACAAAGTGCATTCATTCAGTGAATCAAATTGCATACATTCATTGAGTCAAACGATATGTATTGAATCAATGAAACATACTTATCTCCTGCATTTTAAGCATCAAACTTCACTCCTTTATTTACTGAAATAAACTGCATGCTTTCATTGAATGAAACTACAACTAACTAACAGTGAGGAGAGAAAATTTCATTCATTCAATGTCTCGAGGTTAATGCTATTCATCCAATGAAATGAACCACAGTAATTCATTGAATGAATCAAACTGCAACAAGTCATTCCATGAAACAACCTGTACGCGTTACTTCAATGAGTAAAGCTTCTCTCGTTTATTCAATGTCTCAAACTCAATCCAGGATCAAACTTCCATCGTACATTCAAGAAATCTGCCCTTATTCCTTGATTCAACACAATAAACCTAACACAATCATACAATGAAATCAACTGCATTCGTTTATTCAAAGAATCTAACGTTAGATACTGAATCAATGACATAAACTTGACTTGTAATGAATCAAACTGCACTCCTTTATTTACTGAAACAAAGTGCATTCACTCAGCGAATCCAACTGCATACATTCATTGAATGAAACAGCTTGCACGTGTTAATTCAATGAGTACAACTTATCTCTAACTCAAAGAACTTGGCGCATGCATTCAATGAAACAAACTGCATTCATTCATTCATTCATTCAATCAATCAAACTTCATCCTACATTCAAGAAATCAGCCGTTATTCCTTGATTCAACACAACAAACCAAACACAATCATACAATGAAACCAACTGCATTCGTTAAATTCAATGAATCAAACGTTAGATATTGAATCAATGACATAGACTTAACACAAAGTTAACGCCTACTTGTAATGAATCAAACTGCACTCCTTTATTCACTGAAACAAAGTGCATTCATTCAGTGAATCAAATTGCATACATTATGTATTGAATCAATGAAACATACTTATCTCCTGCATTTTAAGCATCAAACTTCACTCCTTTATTTACTGAAATAAACTGCATGCTTTCATTGAATGAAACTAACTAACTAACAGTGAAGAGAGAAAATTTCATTCATTCAATGTCTCGAGGTTAATGCTATTCATCCAATGAAATGAACCACAGTAATTCATTGAATGAATCAAACTGCAACAAGTCATTCCATGAAACAACCTGTACGTGTTACTTCAATGAGTAAAGCTTCTCTCGTTTATTCAATGTCTCAAACTCAATCCAGGATCAAACTTCAATCGTACATTCAAGAAATCTGCCCTTATTCCTTGATTCAACACAATAAACCTAACACAATCATACAATGAAATCAACTGCATTCGTTTATTCAATGAATCTAACGTTAGATATTGAATCAATGACATAAACTTGACTTGTAATGAATCAAACTGCACTCCTTTATTTACTGAAACAAAGTGCATTCACTCAGCGAATCCAACTGCATACATTCATTGAATGAAACAGCTTGCACGTGTTAATTCAATGAGTACAACTTATCTCTAACTCAAAGTATCGAACTTAGCGCATGCATTCAATGAAACTAACTGCATTCATTCATTCACTCAATCAATCAAACTTCATCCTACATTCAAGAAATCAGCCTTTATTCCTTGATTCAACACAACAAACCAAACACAATCAAACAATGAAACCAACTGCATTCGTTAAATTCAATGAATCAAACGTTAGATATTGAATCAATGACATAGACTTAACACAAAGTTAACTCCTACTTGTAATCAATCAAACTGCACTCCTTTATTCACTGAAACAAAGTGCATTCACTCAGTGAATGAAATTGCATACATTCATTGCGTCAAACGTTATGTATTGAATCAATGAAACATACTTATCTCCTGCAGTTTAAGCGTCAAACTTCACTCCTTTATTTACTGAAATAAACTGCATGCTTTCATTGAATGAAACTAACTAACTAACAGTGAGGAGAGAAAATTTCATTCATTCAATGTCTCGAGGTTAATGCTATTCATCCAATGAAATGAACCACAGTAATTCATTGCATGAATCAAACTGCAATAAGTCATTCCATGAAACAACCTGTACGCGTTACTTCAATGAGTAAAGCTTCTCTCGTTTATTCAATGTCTCAAACTCAATCCAGGATCCAACTTCAATCGTACATTCAAGAAATCTGCCCTTATTCCTTGATTCAACACAATAAACCTAACACAATCATACAATGAAATCAACTGCATTCGTTTATTCAATGAATCTAACGTTAGATATTGAATTAATGACATAAACTTGACTTGTAATGAATCAAACTGCACTCCTTTATTTACTGAAACAAAGTGCATTCACTCAGCGAATCCAACTGCATACATTCATTGAATGAAACAGCTTGCACGTGTTAATTCAATGAGTACAACTTATCTCTAACTCAAAGTATCGAACTTTGCGCATGCATTCAATGAAACAAACTGCATTCATTCATTCATTCAATCAATCAAACTTCATCCTACATTCAAGAAATCAGCCGTTATTCCTTGATTCAACACAAGAAACCAAACACAATCATACAATGAAACCAACTGCATTCGTTAAATTCAATGAATCAAACGTTAGATATTGAATCAATGACATAGACTTAACACAAAGTTAACTCCTACTTGTAATGAATCAAACTGCACTCCTTTATTCACTGAAACAAAGTGCATTCATTCAGTGAATCAAATTGCATACATTCATTGAGTCAAACGATATGTATTGAATCAATGAAACATACTTATCTCCTGCATTTTAAGCATCAAACTTCACTCCTTTATTTACTGAAATAAACTGCATGCTTTCATTGAATGAAACTAACTAACTAACAGTGAGGAGAGAAAATTTCATTCATTCAATGTCTCGAGGTTAATGCTATTCATCCAATGAAATGAACCACAGTAATTCATTGAATGAATCAAACTGCAATAAGTCATTCCATGAAACAACCTGTACGCGTTACTTCAATGAGTAAAGCTTCTCTCGTTTATTCAATGTCTCAAACTCAATCCAGGATCAAACTTCAATCGTACATTCAAGAAATCTGCCCTTATTCCTTGATTCAACACAATAAACCTAACACAATCATACAATGAAATCAACTGCATGCGTTTATTCAATGAATCTAACGTTAGATATTGAATCAATGACATAAACTTGACTTGTAATGAATCAAACTGCACTCCTTTATTTACTGAAACAAAGTGCATTCACTCAGCGAATCCAACTGCATACATTCATTGAATGAAACATGACTTGCACTTATCTCTAACTCAAAGTATCGAACTTAGCGCATGCATTCATTGAAACTAACTGCATTCATTCATTCTTTCATTCAATCCATCAAACTTCAATCATACATTCAAATAATCAACCATCATTGATTGATTCCATGAAACAAATAAAACTCATTCATGTAATGAATCTCATTGACCAAAATCAATGAAAAACTTGTACGGGTTAATACAGTGTGTGGACCATTCCTCATTCCATCAATGGCTCAAGCTAAACTCATTGATTCAAAGAATCGAACTGCATTCGTTCATTCATTGAAGCAAACTCAATCGTACATTCAATGACTCAAACGTTGTGTATTGAATCAATGACCCAAAGTTAACTCCTATATGTATAATGAATCAAACTGCACTCCTTTATTCACTGAAACAAAGTGCATTCATTCAGTGAATCAAATTGCATACATTCATTGAGTCAAACGTTATGTATTGAATCAATGAAACATACTTATCTCCTGCATTTTAAGCATTAAACTTCACTCCTTTATTTACTGAAACAAACTGCATGCTTTCATTGAATGAAACAAATTAAACGTACTAATTCAGTGAGTAGAGCTATTTTCATTCATTCAATGTCTCGCGGTTAATGCTATTCATCAAATGAAATGAACCACATTAATTGAATGGTTCAAACTGCAATCAGTCATTCCATGAAACAAATTGTACGTGTTACTTCAATGAGTAAAGCTTCTCTCGTTGATTCAATCAAACTGCATACATACATTGAATCAAACAGCCTGCACGTGTTAACTCAAAATATCGAATTTAGCGCATGCATTGAAATGAAACAAACTGCATTCATTCATTCATTCATTCAATCAATCAAACTTCAATCATGCATTCAATTAATCAACCATTATTGATTGATTCCATGAAACAAATCAAACTCATTCATGTAATGAACCTCATTGACCAAAATCAATGAACAAACTTGTACGGGTTAATACAGTGTGTGGACCATTCCTCATTCCACCAATGGCTCAAGCTAAACTCATTCATTCAAAGAATCGAACTGCATTCGTTCATTCATTGACTCAAATTCTATCGTGCATTCAATGACTCAAACGTTGTGTATTGAATCAATGACCCAAAGTTAACTCCTACATGTATAATGAATTTGTTTCATTCAATGAAAGCATGCAGTTTGTTTCAGTAAATAAAGGAGTGAAGTTTAATGCTTAAAATGCAGGACATAAGTATGTTTCATTGATTCAATACATAACGTTTGACTCAATGAATGTATGCAATTTGATTCACCGAATGAATGCACTTTGTTTCAGTGAATAAAGGAGTGCAGTTTGATTCATTATACGTGTAGGTCATTCAATGTCTCGAGGTTAATGCTATTCATCCAATGAAATGAACCACAGTAATTCATTGAATGAATCAAACTGCAATAAGTCATTCCATGAAACAACCTGTACGCGTTACTTCAATGAGTAAAGCTTCGCTCGTTTATTCAATGTCTCAAACTCAATCCAGGATCAAACTTCAATCGTACATTCAAGAAATCTGCCCTTATTCCTTGATTCAACACAATAAACCTAACACAATCATACAATGAAATCAACTGCATTCGTTTATTCAATGAATCTAACGTTAGATATTGAATCAATGACATAAACTTGACTTGTAATGAATCAAACTGCACTCCTTTATTTACTGAAACAAAGTGTATTCACTCAGCGAATCCAACTGCATACATTCATTGAATGAAACAGCGTGCACGTGTTAATTCAATGAGTACAACTTATCTCTAACTCAAAGTATCGAACTTAGCGCATGCATTCAATGAAACAAACTGCATTCATTCATTCATTCAATCAATCAAACTTCATCCTACATTCAAGAAATCAGCCGTTATTCCTTGATTCAACACAACAAACCAAACACAATCATACAATGAAACCAACTGCATTCGTTAAATTCAATGAATCAAACGTTAGATATTGAATCAATGACATAGACTTAACACAAAGTTAACTCCTACTTGTAATGAATCAAACTGCACTCCTTTATTCACTGAAACAAAGTGCATTCATTCAGTGAATCAAATTGCATACATTCATTGAGTCAAACGATATGTATTGAATCAATGAAACATACTTATCTCCTGCAGTTTAAGCGTCAAACTTCACTCCTTTATTTACTGAAATAAACTGCATGCTTTCATTGAATGAAACTAACTAACTAACAGTGAGGAGAGAAAATTTCATTCATTCAATGTCTCGAGGTTAATGCTATTACCCAATGAAATGAACCACAGTAATTCATTGCATGAATCAAACTGCAATAAGTCATTCCATGAAACAACCTGTACGCGTTACTTCAATGAGTAAAGCTTCTCTCGTTTATTCAATGTCTCAAACTCAATCCAGGATCCAACTTCAATCGTACATTCAAGAAATCTGCCCTTATTCCTTGATTCAACACAATAAACCTAACACAATCATACAATGAAATCAACTGCATTCGTTTATTCAATGAATCTAACGTTAGATATTGAATCAATGACATAAACTTGACTTGTAATGAATCAAACTGCACTCCTTTATTTACTGAAACAAAGTGCATTCACTCAGCGAATCCAACTGCATACATTCATTGAATGAAACAGCTTGCACGTGTTAATTCAATGAGTACAACTTATCTCTAACTCAAAGTATCGAACTTTGCGCATGCATTCAATGAAACAAACTGCATTCATTCATTCATTCAATCAATCAAACTTCATCCTACATTCAAGAAATCAGCCGTTATTCCTTGATTCAACACAAGAAACCAAACACAATCATACAATGAAACCAACTGCATTCGTTAAATTCAATGAATCAAACGTTAGATATTGAATCAATGACATAGACTTAACACAAAGTTAACTCCTACTTGTAATGAATCAAACTGCACTCCTTTATTCACTGAAACAAAG
Organism: Chiloscyllium plagiosum; assembly: GCF_037043375.1. Taxonomy (NCBI): domain Eukaryota; kingdom Metazoa; phylum Chordata; class Chondrichthyes; order Orectolobiformes; family Hemiscylliidae; genus Chiloscyllium; species Chiloscyllium plagiosum. The sequence continues at coordinate 23,161,065 of NW_028270139.1, forward strand.
TGCATTCATTCAGTGAATCAAATTGTATACATTCATTGAGTCAAACGATATGTATTGAATCAATGAAACATACTTATCTCCTGCATTTTAAGCATCAAACTTCACTCCTTTATTTACTGAAATAAACTGCATGCTTTCATTGAATGAAACTAACTAACTAACAGTGAGGAGAGAAAATTTCATTCATTCAATGTCTCGAGGTTAATGCTATTCATCCAATGAAATGAACCACAGTAATTCATTGAATGAATCAAACTGCAATAAGTCATTCCATGAAACAACCTGTACGCGTTACTTCAATGAGTAAAGCTTCTCTCGTTTATTCAATGTCTCAAACTCAATCCAGGATCAAACTTCAATCGTACATTCAAGAAATCTGCCCTTATTCCTTGATTCAACACAATAAACCTAACACAATCATACAATGAAATCAACTGCATGCGTTTATTCAATGAATCTAACGTTAGATATTGAATCAATGACATAAACTTGACTTGTAATGAATCAAACTGCACTCCTTTATTTACTGAAACAAAGTGCATTCACTCAGCGAATCCAACTGCATACATTCATTGAATGAAACATGACTTGCACTTATCTCTAACTCAAAGTATCGAACTTAGCGCATGCATTCAATGAAACAAACTGCATTCATTCATTCATTCAATCAATCAAACTTCATCCTACATTCAAGAAATCAGCCGTTATTCCTTGATTCAACACAACAAACCAAACACAATCATACAATGAAACCAACTGCATTCGTTAAATTCAATGAATCAAACGTTAGATATTGAATCAATGACATAGACTTAACACAAAGTTAACTCCTACTTGTAATGAATCAAACTGCACTCCTTTATTCACTGAAACAAAGTGCATTCATTCAGTGTATCAAATTGCATACATTCATTGAGTCAAACGATATGTATTGAATCAATGAAACATACTTATCTCCTGCAGTTTAAGCGTCAAACTTCACTCCTTTATTTACTGAAATAAACTGCATGCTTTCATTGAATGAAACTAACTAACTAACAGTGAGGAGAGAAAATTTCATTCATTCAATGTCTCGAGGTTAATGCTATTACCCAATGAAATGAACCACAGTAATTCATTGCATGAATCAAACTGCAATAAGTCATTCCATGAAACAACCTGTACGCGTTACTTCAATGAGTAAAGCTTCTCTCGTTTATTCAATGTCTCAAACTCAATCCAGGATCCAACTTCAATCGTACATTCAAGAAATCTGCCCTTATTCCTTGATTCAACACAATAAACCTAACACAATCATACAATGAAATCAACTGCATTCGTTTATTCAATGAATCTAACGTTAGATATTGAATCAATGACATAAACTTGACTTGTAATGAATCAAACTGCACTCCTTTATTTACTGAAACAAAGTGCATTCACTCAGCGAATCCAACTGCATACATTCATTGAATGAAACAGCTTGCACGTGTTAATTCAATGAGTACAACTTATCTCTAACTCAAAGTATCGAACTTTGCGCATGCATTCAATGAAACAAACTGCATTCATTCATTCATTCAATCAATCAAACTTCATCCTACATTCAAGAAATCAGCCGTTATTCCTTGATTCAACACAAGAAACCAAACACAATCATACAATGAAACCAACTGCATTCGTTAAATTCAATGAATCAAACGTTAGATATTGAATCAATGACATAGACTTAACACAAAGTTAACTCCTACTTGTAATGAATCAAACTGCACTCCTTTATTCACTGAAACAAAGTGCATTCATTCAGTGAATCAAATTGCATACATTCATTGAGTCAAACGATATGTATTGAATCAATGAAACATACTTATCTCCTGCATTTTAAGCATCAAACTTCACTCCTTTATTTACTGAAATAAACTGCATGCTTTCATTGAATGAAACTAACTAACTAACAGTGAGGAGAGAAAATTTCATTCATTCAATGTCTCGAGGTTAATGCTATTCATCCAATGAAATGAACCACAGTAATTCATTGAATGAATCAAACTGCAATAAGTCATTCCATGAAACAACCTGTACGCGTTACTTCAATGAGTAAAGCTTCGCTCGTTTATTCAATGTCTCAAACTCAATCCAGGATCAAACTTCAATCGTACATTCAAGAAATCTGCCCTTATTCCTTGATTCAACACAATAAACCTAACACAATCATACAATGAAATCAACTGCATTCGTTTATTCAATGAATCTAACGTTAGATACTGAATCAATGACATAAACTTGACTTGTAATGAATCAAACTGCACTCCTTTATTTACTGAAACAAAGTGCATTCACTCAGCGAATCCAACTGCATACATTCATTGAATGAAACAGCTTGCACGTGTTAATTCAATGAGTACAACTTATCTCTAACTCAAAGTATCGAACTTTGCGCATGCATTCAATGAAACAAACTGCATTCATTCATTCATTCATTCAATCAATCAAACTTCATCCTACATTCAAGAAATCAGCCGTTATTCCTTGATTCAACACAACAAACCAAACACAATCATACAATGAAACCAACTGCATTCGTTAAATTCAATGAATCAAACGTTAGATATTGAATCAATGACATAGACTTAACACAAAGTTAACTCCTACTTGTAATGAATCAAACTGCACTCCTTTATTCACTGAAACAAAGTGCATTCATTCAGTGAATCAAATTGCATACATTCATTGAGTCAAACGATATGTATTGAATCAATGAAACATACTTATCTCCTGCATTTTAAGCATCAAACTTCACTCCTTTATTTACTGAAATAAACTGCATGCTTTCATTGAATGAAACTAACTAACTAACTAACTAACAGTGAGGAGGGAACATTTCATTCATTCAATGTCTCGAGGTTAATGCTATTCATCCAATGAAATGAACCACAGTAATTCATTGAATGAATCAAACTGCAATAAGTCATTCCATGAAACAACCTGTACGCGTTACTTCAATGAGTAAAGCTTCTCTCGTTTATTCAATGTCTCAAACTCAATCCAGCATCAAACGTCAATCGTACATTCAAGAAATCTGCCCTTATTCCTTGATTCAACACAATAAACCTAACACAATCATACAATGAAATCAACTGCATTCGTTTATTCAATGAATCTAACGTTAGATACTGAATCAATGACATAAACTTGACTTGTAATGAATCAAACTGCACTCCTTTATTTACTGAAACAAAGTGCATTCACTCAGCGAATCCAACTGCATACATTCATTGAATGAAACAGCTTGCACGTGTTAATTCAATGAGTACAACTTATCTCTAACTCAAAGTATCGAACTTTGCGCATGCATTCAATGAAACAAACTGCATTCATTCATTCATTCAATCAATCAAACTTCATCCTACATTCAAGAAATCAGCCGTTATTCCTTGATTCAACACAACAAACCAAACACAATCATACAATGAAACCAACTGCATTCGTTAAATTCAATGAATCAAACGTTAGATATTGAATCAATGACATAGACTTAACACAAAGTTAACTCCTACTTGTAATGAATCAAACTGCACTCCTTTATTCACTGAAACAAAGTGCATTCATTCAGTGAATCAAATTGCATACATTCATTGAGTCAAACGATATGTATTGAATCAATGAAACATACTTATCTCCTGCATTTTAAGCATCAAACTTCACTCCTTTATTTACTGAAATAAACTGCATGCTTTCATTGAATGAAACTACAACTAACTAACAGTGAGGAGAGAAAATTTCATTCATTCAATGTCTCGAGGTTAATGCTATTCATCCAATGAAATGAACCACAGTAATTCATTGAATGAATCAAACTGCAACAAGTCATTCCATGAAACAACCTGTACGCGTTACTTCAATGAGTAAAGCTTCTCTCGTTTATTCAATGTCTCAAACTCAATCCAGGATCAAACTTCCATCGTACATTCAAGAAATCTGCCCTTATTCCTTGATTCAACACAATAAACCTAACACAATCATACAATGAAATCAACTGCATTCGTTTATTCAAAGAATCTAACGTTAGATACTGAATCAATGACATAAACTTGACTTGTAATGAATCAAACTGCACTCCTTTATTTACTGAAACAAAGTGCATTCACTCAGCGAATCCAACTGCATACATTCATTGAATGAAACAGCTTGCACGTGTTAATTCAATGAGTACAACTTATCTCTAACTCAAAGAACTTGGCGCATGCATTCAATGAAACAAACTGCATTCATTCATTCATTCATTCAATCAATCAAACTTCATCCTACATTCAAGAAATCAGCCGTTATTCCTTGATTCAACACAACAAACCAAACACAATCATACAATGAAACCAACTGCATTCGTTAAATTCAATGAATCAAACGTTAGATATTGAATCAATGACATAGACTTAACACAAAGTTAACTCCTACTTGTAATGAATCAAACTGCACTCCTTTATTCACTGAAACAAAGTGCATTCATTCAGTGAATCAAATTGCATACATTATGTATTGAATCAATGAAACATACTTATCTCCTGCATTTTAAGCATCAAACTTCACTCCTTTATTTACTGAAATAAACTGCATGCTTTCATTGAATGAAACTAACTAACTAACAGTGAAGAGAGAAAATTTCATTCATTCAATGTCTCGAGGTTAATGCTATTCATCCAATGAAATGAACCACAGTAATTCATTGAATGAATCAAACTGCAACAAGTCATTCCATGAAACAACCTGTACGTGTTACTTCAATGAGTAAAGCTTCTCTCGTTTATTCAATGTCTCAAACTCAATCCAGGATCAAACTTCAATCGTACATTCAAGAAATCTGCCCTTATTCCTTGATTCAACACAATAAACCTAACACAATCATACAATGAAATCAACTGCATTCGTTTATTCAATGAATCTAACGTTAGATATTGAATCAATGACATAAACTTGACTTGTAATGAATCAAACTGCACTCCTTTATTTACTGAAACAAAGTGCATTCACTCAGCGAATCCAACTGCATACATTCATTGAATGAAACAGCTTGCACGTGTTAATTCAATGTGTACAACTTATCTCTAACTCAAAGTATCGAACTTAGCGCATGCATTCAATGAAACTAACTGCATTCATTCATTCACTCAATCAATCAAACTTCATCCTACATTCAAGAAATCAGCCGTTATTCCTTGATTCAACACAACAAACCAAACACAATCATACAATGAAACCAACTGCATTCGTTAAATTCAATGAATCAAACGTTAGATATTGAATCAATGACATAGACTTAACACAAAGTTAACTCCTACTTGTAATCAATCAAACTGCACTCCTTTATTCACTGAAACAAAGTGCATTCACTCAGTGAATGAAATTGCATACATTCATTGCGTCAAACGTTATGTATTGAATCAATGAAACATACTTATCTCCTGCAGTTTAAGCGTCAAACTTCACTCCTTTATTTACTGAAATAAAATGTATGCTTTCATTGAATGAAACTAACTAACTAACAGTGAGGAGAGAAAATTTCATTCATTCAATGTCTCGAGGTTAATGCTATTCATCCAATGAAATGAACCACAGTAATTCATTGCATGAATCAAACTGCAATAAGTCATTCCATGAAACAACCTGTACGCGTTACTTCAATGAGTAAAGCTTCTCTCGTTTATTCAATGTCTCAAACTCAATCCAGGATCCAACTTCAATCGTACATTCAAGAAATCTGCCCTTATTCCTTGATTCAACACAATAAACCTAACACAATCATACAATGAAATCAACTGCATTCCTTTATTCAATGAATCTAACGTTAGATATTGAATCAATGACATAAACTTGACTTGTAATGAATCAAACTGCACTCCTTTATTTACTGAAACAAAGTGCATTCACTCAGCGAATCCAACTGCATACATTCATTGAATGAAACATGACTTGCACTTATCTCTAACTCAAAGTATCGAACTTAGCGCATGCATTCATTGAAACTAACTGCATTCATTCATTCTTTCATTCAATCCATCAAACTTCAATCATACATTCAAATAATCAACCATCATTGATTTATTCCATGAAACAAATAAAACTCCTTCATGTAATGAATCTCATTGACCAAAATCAATGAAAAACTTGTACGGGTTAATACAGTGTGTGGACCATTCCTCATTCCATCAATGGCTCAAGCTAAACTCATTGATTCAAAGAATCGAACTGCATTCGTTCATTCATTGAAGCAAACTCAATCGTACATTCAATGACTCAAACGTTGTGTATTGAATCAATGACCCAAAGGTAACTCCTATATGTATAATGAATCAAACTGCACTCCTTTATTCACTGAAACAAAGTGCAGTTTGATTCATTCTGTGAATCAAATTGCATACATTCATTGAGTCAAACGTTATGTATTGAATCAATGAAACATACTTATCTCCTGCATTTTAAGCATCAAACTTCACTCCTTTATTTACTGAAATAAACTGCATGCTTTCATTGAATGAAACTAACTAACTAACTAACTAACAGTGAGGAGGGAACATTTCATTCATTCAATGTCTCGAGGTTAATGCTATTCATCCAATGAAATGAACCACAGTAATTCATTGAATGAATCAAACTGCAATAAGTCATTCCATGAAACAACCTGTACGCGTTACTTCAATGAGTAAAGCTTCTCTCGTTTATTCAATGTCTCAAACTCAATCCAGCATCAAACGTCAATCGTACATTCAAGAAATCTGCCCTTATTCCTTGATTCAACACAATAAACCTAACACAATCATACAATGAAATCAACTGCATTCGTTTATTCAATGAATCTAACGTTAGATACTGAATCAATGACATAAACTTGACTTGTAATGAATCAAACTGCACTCCTTTATTTACTGAAACAAAGTGCATTCACTCAGCGAATCCAACTGCATACATTCATTGAATGAAACAGCTTGCACGTGTTAATTCAATGAGTACAACTTATCTCTAACTCAAAGTATCGAACTTTGCGCATGCATTCAATGAAACAAACTGCATTCATTCATTCATTCAATCAATCAAACTTCATCCTACATTCAAGAAATCAGCCGTTATTCCTTGATTCAACACAACAAACCAAACACAATCATACAATGAAACCAACTGCATTCGTTAAATTCAATGAATCAAACGTTAGATATTGAATCAATGACATAGACTTAACACAAAGTTAACTCCTACTTGTAATGAATCAAACTGCACTCCTTTATTCACTGAAACAAAGTGCATTCATTCAGTGAATCAAATTGCATACATTCATTGAGTCAAACGATATGTATTGAATCAATGAAACATACTTATCTCCTGCATTTTAAGCATCAAACTTCACTCCTTTATTTACTGAAATAAACTGCATGCTTTCATTGAATGAAACTACAACTAACTAACAGTGAGGAGAGAAAATTTCATTCATTCAATGTCTCGAGGTTAATGCTATTCATCCAATGAAATGAACCACAGTAATTCATTGAATGAATCAAACTGCAACAAGTCATTCCATGAAACAACCTGTACGCGTTACTTCAATGAGTAAAGCTTCTCTCGTTTATTCAATGTCTCAAACTCAATCCAGGATCAAACTTCCATCGTACATTCAAGAAATCTGCCCTTATTCCTTGATTCAACACAATAAACCTAACACAATCATACAATGAAATCAACTGCATTCGTTTATTCAAAGAATCTAACGTTAGATACTGAATCAATGACATAAACTTGACTTGTAATGAATCAAACTGCACTCCTTTATTTACTGAAACAAAGTGCATTCACTCAGCGAATCCAACTGCATACATTCATTGAATGAAACAGCTTGCACGTGTTAATTCAATGAGTACAACTTATCTCTAACTCAAAGAACTTGGCGCATGCATTCAATGAAACAAACTGCATTCATTCATTCATTCATTCAATCAATCAAACTTCATCCTACATTCAAGAAATCAGCCGTTATTCCTTGATTCAACACAACAAACCAAACACAATCATACAATGAAACCAACTGCATTCGTTAAATTCAATGAATCAAACGTTAGATATTGAATCAATGACATAGACTTAACACAAAGTTAACTCCTACTTGTAATGAATCAAACTGCACTCCTTTATTCACTGAAACAAAGTGCATTCATTCAGTGAATCAAATTGCATACATTATGTATTGAATCAATGAAACATACTTATCTCCTGCATTTTAAGCATCAAACTTCACTCCTTTATTTACTGAAATAAACTGCATGCTTTCATTGAATGAAACTAACTAACTAACAGTGAAGAGAGAAAATTTCATTCATTCAATGTCTCGAGGTTAATGCTATTCATCCAATGAAATGAACCACAGTAATTCATTGAATGAATCAAACTGCAACAAGTCATTCCATGAAACAACCTGTACGTGTTACTTCAATGAGTAAAGCTTCTCTCGTTTATTCAATGTCTCAAACTCAATCCAGGATCAAACTTCAATCGTACATTCAAGAAATCTGCCCTTATTCCTTGATTCAACACAATAAACCTAACACAATCATACAATGAAATCAACTGCATTCGTTTATTCAATGAATCTAACGTTAGATATTGAATCAATGACATAAACTTGACTTGTAATGAATCAAACTGCACTCCTTTATTTACTGAAACAAAGTGCATTCACTCAGCGAATCCAACTGCATACATTCATTGAATGAAACAGCTTGCACGTGTTAATTCAATGAGTACAACTTATCTCTAACTCAAAGTATCGAACTTAGCGCATGCATTCAATGAAACTAACTGCATTCATTCATTCACTCAATCAATCAAACTTCATCCTACATTCAAGAAATCAGCCGTTATTCCTTGATTCAACACAACAAACCAAACACAATCATACAATGAAACCAACTGCATTCGTTAAATTCAATGAATCAAACGTTAGATATTGAATCAATGACATAGACTTAACACAAAGTTAACTCCTACTTGTAATCAATCAAACTGCACTCCTTTATTCACTGAAACAAAGTGCATTCACTCAGTGAATGAAATTGCATACATTCATTGCGTCAAACGTTATGTATTGAATCAATGAAACATACTTATCTCCTGCAGTTTAAGCATCAAACTTCACTCCTTTATTTACTGAAATAAACTGCATGCTTTCATTGAATGAAACTAACTAACTAACAGTGAGGATAGAAAATTTCATTCATTCAATGTCTCGAGGTTAATGCTATTCATCCAATGAAATGAACCACAGTAATTCATTGAATGAATCAAACTGCAATAAGTCATTCCATGAAACAACCTGTACGCGTTACTTCAATGAGTAAAGCTTCTCTCGTTTATTCAATGTCTCAAACTCAATCCAGGATCCAACTTCAATCGTACATTCAAGAAATCTGCCCTTATTCCTTGATTCAACACAATAAACCTAACACAATCATACAATGAAATCAACTGCATTCGTTTATTCAATGAATCTAACGTTAGATATTGAATCAATGACATAAACTTGACTTGTAATGAATCAAACTGCACTCCTTTATTTACTGAAACAAAGTGCATTCACTCAGCGAATCCAACTGCATACATTCATTGAATGAAACATGACTTGCACTTATCTCTAACTCAAAGTATCGAACTTAGCGCATGCATTCATTGAAACTAACTGCATTCATTCATTCTTTCATTCAATCCATCAAACTTCAATCATACATTCAAATAATCAACCATCATTGATTTATTCCATGAAACAAATAAAACTCATGTAATGAATCTCATTGACCAAAATCAATGAAAAACTTGTACGGGTTAATACAGTGTGTGGACCATTCCTCATTCCATCAATGGCTCAAGCTAAACTCATTGATTCAAAGAATCGAACTGCATTCGTTCATTCATTGAAGCAAACTCAATCGTACATTCAATGACTCAAACGTTGTGTATTGAATCAATGACCCAAAGTTAACTCCTATATGTATAATGAATCAAACTGCACTCCTTTATTCACTGAAACAAAGTGCAGTTTGATTCATTCTGTGAATCAAATTGCATACATTCATTGAGTCAAACGTTATGTATTGAATCAATGAAACATACTTATCTCCTGCATTTTAAGCATCAAACTTCACTCCTTTATTTACTGAAATAAACTGCATGCTTTCATTGAATGAAACTAACTAACTAACTAACTAACAGTGAGGAGGGAACATTTCATTCATTCAATGTCTCGAGGTTAATGCTATTCATCCAATGAAATGAACCACAGTAATTCATTGAATGAATCAAACTGCAATAAGTCATTCCATGAAACAACCTGTACGCGTTACTTCAATGAGGAAAGCTTCTCTCGTTTATTCAATGTCTCAAACTCAATCCAGCATCAAACGTCAATCGTACATTCAAGAAATCTGCCCTTATTCCTTGATTCAACACAATAAACCTAACACAATCATACAATGAAATCAACTGCATTCGTTTATTCAATGAATCTAACGTTAGATACTGAATCAATGACATAAACTTGACTTGTAATGAATCAAACTGCACTCCTTTATTTACTGAAACAAAGTGCATTCACTCAGCGAATCCAACTGCATACATTCATTGAATGAAACAGCTTGCACGTGTTAATTCAATGAGTACAACTTATCTCTAACTCAAAGTATCGAACTTTGCGCATGCATTCAATGAAACAAACTGCATTCATTCATTCATTCAATCAATCAAACTTCATCCTACATTCAAGAAATCAGCCGTTATTCCTTGATTCAACACAACAAACCAAACACAATCATACAATGAAACCAACTGCATTCGTTAAATTCAATGAATCAAACGTTAGATATTGAATCAATGACATAGACTTAACACAAAGTTAACTCCTACTTGTAATGAATCAAACTGCACTCCTTTATTCACTGAAACAAAGTGCATTCATTCAGTGAATCAAATTGCATACATTCATTGAGTCAAACGATATGTATTGAATCAATGAAACATACTTATCTCCTGCATTTTAAGCATCAAACTTCACTCCTTTATTTACTGAAATAAACTGCATGCTTTCATTGAATGAAACTACAACTAACTAACAGTGAGGAGAGAAAATTTCATTCATTCAATGTCTCGAGGTTAATGCTATTCATCCAATGAAATGAACCACAGTAATTCATTGAATGAATCAAACTGCAACAAGTCATTCCATGAAACAACCTGTACGCGTTACTTCAATGAGTAAAGCTTCTCTCGTTTATTCAATGTCTCAAACTCAATCCAGGATCAAACTTCCATCGTACAATCAAGAAATCTGCCCTTATTCCTTGATTCAACACAATAAACCTAACACAATCATACAATGAAATCAACTGCATTCGTTTATTCAAAGAATCTAACGTTAGATACTGAATCAATGACATAAACTTGACTTGTAATGAATCAAACTGCACTCCTTTATTTACTGAAACAAAGTGCATTCACTCAGCGAATCCAACTGCATACATTCATTGAATGAAACAGCTTGCACGTGTTAATTCAATGAGTACAACTTATCTCTAACTCAAAGAACTTGGCGCATGCATTCAATGAAACAAACTGCATTCATTCATTCATTCATTCAATCAATCAAACTTCATCCTACATTCAAGAAATCAGCCGTTATTCCTTGATTCAACACAACAAACCAAACACAATCATACAATGAAACCAACTGCATTCGTTAAATTCAATGAATCAAACGTTAGATATTGAATCAATGACATAGACTTAACACAAAGTTAACTCCTACTTGTAATGAATCAAACTGCACTCCTTTATTCACTGAAACAAAGTGCATTCATTCAGTGAATCAAATTGCATACATTATGTATTGAATCAATGAAACATACTTATCTCCTGCATTTTAAGCATCAAACTTCACTCCTTTATTTACTGAAATAAACTGCATGCTTTCATTGAATGAAACTAACTAACTAACAGTGAAGAGAGAAAATTTCATTCATTCAATGTCTCGAGGTTAATGCTATTCATCCAATGAAATGAACCACAGTAATTCATTGAATGAATCAAACTGCAACAAGTCATTCCATGAAACAACCTGTACGTGTTACTTCAATGAGTAAAGCTTCTCTCGTTTATTCAATGTCTCAAACTCAATCCAGGATCAAACTTCAATCGTACATTCAAGAAATCTGCCCTTATTCCTTGATTCAACACAATAAACCTAACACAATCATACAATGAAATCAACTGCATTCGTTTATTCAATGAATCTAACGTTAGATATTGAATCAATGACATAAACTTGACTTGTAATGAATCAAACTGCACTCCTTTATTTACTGAAACAAAGTGCATTCACTCAGCGAATCCAACTGCATACATTCATTGAATGAAACAGCTTGCACGTGTTAATTCAATGAGTACAACTTATCTCTAACTCAAAGTATCGAACTTCGCGCATGCATTCAATGAAACTAACTGCATTCATTCACTCAATCAATCAAACTTCATCCTACATTCAAGAAATCAGCCGTTATTCCTTGATTCAACACAACAAACCAAACACAATCATACAATGAAACCAACTGCATTCGTTAAATTCAATGAATCAAACGTTAGATATTGAATCAATGACATAGACTTAACACAAAGTTAACTCCTACTTGTAATCAATCAAACTGCACTCCTTTATTCACTGAAACAAAGTGCATTCACTCAGTGAATGAAATTGCATACATTCATTGCGTCAAACGTTATGTATTGAATCAATGAAACATACTTATCTCCTGCAGTTTAAGCATCAAACTTCACTCCTTTATTTACTGAAATAAACTGCATGCTTTCATTGAATGAAACTAACTAACTAACAGTGAGGAGAGAAAATTTCATTCATTCAATGTCTCGAGGTTAATGCTATTCATCCAATGAAATGAACCACAGTAATTCATTGAATGAATCAAACTGCAACAAGTCATTCCATGAAACAACCTGTACGCGTTACTTCAATGAGTAAAGCTTCTCTCGTTTATTCAATGTCTCAAACTCAATCCAGGATCAAACTTCAATCGTACATTCAAGAAATCTGCCCTTATTCCTTGATTCAACACAATAAACCTAACACAATCATACAATGAAATCAACTGCATTCGTTTATTCAATGAATCTAACGTTAGATATTGAATCAATGACATAAACTTGACTTGTAATGAAGCAAGCTGCACTCCTTTATTTACTGAAACAAAGTGCATTCACTCAGCGAATCCAACTGCATACATTCATTGAATGAAACATCTTGCACGTGTTAATTCAATGAGTACAACTTATCTCTAACTCAAAGTATCGAACTTAGCGCATGCATTCAATGAAACTAACTGCATTCATTCATTCTTTCATTCAATCCATCAAACTTCAATCATACATTCAAATAATCAACCATCATTGATTGATTCCATGAAACAAATAAAACTCATTCATGTAATGAATCTCATTGACCAAAATCAATGAAAAACTTGTACGGGTTAATACAGTGTGTGGACCATTCCTCATTCCATCAATGGCTCAAGCTAAACTCATTGATTCAAAGAATCGAACTGCATTCGTTCATTCATTGAAGCAAACTCAATCGTACATTCAATGACTCAAACGTTGTGTATTGAATCAATGACCCAAAGTTAACTCCTATATGTATAATGAATCAAACTGCACTCCTTTATTCACTGAAACAAAGTGCATTCATTCAGTGAATCAAATTGCATACATTCATTGAGTCAAACGTTATGTATTGAATCAATGAAACATACTTATCTCCTGCATTTTAAGCATTAAACTTCACTCCTTTATTTACTGAAACAAACTGCATGCTTTCATTGAATGAAACAAATTAAACGTACTAATTCAGTGAGTAGAGCTATTTTCATTCATTCAATGTCTCGCGGTTAATGCTATTCATCAAATGAAATGAACCACATTAATTGAATGGTTCAAACTGCAATCAATCATTCCATGAAACAAATTGTACGTGTTACTTCAATGAGTAAAGCTTCTCTCGTTGATTCAATCAAACTGCATACATACATTGAATCAAACAGCCTGCACGTGTTAACTCAAAATATCGAATTTAGCGCATGCATTCAAATTAAACAAACTGCATTCATTCATTCATTCAATCAATCAAACTTCAATCATGCATTCAATTAATCAACCATTATTGATTGATTCCATGAAACAAATCAAACTCATTCATGTAATGAACCTCATTGACCAAAATCAATGAACAAACTTGTACGGGTTAATACAGTGTGTGGACCATTCCTCATTCCACCAATGGCTCAAGCTAAACTCATTCATTCAAAGAATCGAACTGCATTCGTTCATTCATTGACTCAAATTCTATCGTGCATTCAATGACTCAAACGTTGTGTATTGAATCAATGACCCAAAGTTAACTCCTACATGTATAATGAATTTGTTTCATTCAATGAAAGCATGCAGTTTGTTTCAGTAAATAAAGGAGTGAAGTTTAATGCTTAAAATGCAGGACATAAGTATGTTTCATTGATTCAATACATAACGTTTGACTCAATGAATGTATGCAATTTGATTCACTGAATGAATGCACTTTGTTTCAGTGAATAAAGGAGTGCAGTTTGATTCATTATACGTGTAGGTCATTCAATGTCTCGAGGTTAATGCTATTCATCCAATGAAATGAACCGCAGTAATTCATTGAATGAATCAAACTGCAATAAGTCATTCCATGAAACAACCTGTACGCGTTACTTCAATGAGTAAAGCTTCGCTCGTTTATTCAATGTCTCAAACTCAATCCAGGATCAAACTTCAATCGTACATTCAAGAAATCTGCCCTTATTCCTTGATTCAACACAATAAACCTAACACAATCATACAATGAAATCAACTGCATTCGTTTATTCAATGAATCTAACGTTAGATATTGAATCAATGACATAAACTTGACTTGTAATGAATCAAACTGCACTCCTTTATTTACTGAAACAAAGTGTATTCACTCAGCGAATCCATTGAATGAAACAGCTTGCACGTGTTAATTCAATGAGTACAACTTATCTCTAACTCAAAGTATCGAACTTAGCGCATGCATTCAATGAAACAAACTGCATTCATTCATTCATTCAATCAATCAAACTTCATCCTACATTCAAGAAATCAGCCGTTATTCCTTGATTCAACACAACAAACCAAACACAATCATACAATGAAACCAACTGCATTCGTTAAATTCAATGAATCAAACGTTAGATATTGAATCAATGACATAGACTTAACACAAAGTTAACTCCTACTTGTAATGAATCAAACTGCACTCCTTTATTCACTGACACAAAGTGCATTCATTCAGTGAATCAAATTGCATACATTCATTGAGTCAAACGATATGTATTGAATCAATGAAACATACTTATCTCCTGCATTTTAAG
The DNA here is from genome assembly GCF_037043375.1 of Chiloscyllium plagiosum. Classification (NCBI taxonomy): domain Eukaryota; kingdom Metazoa; phylum Chordata; class Chondrichthyes; order Orectolobiformes; family Hemiscylliidae; genus Chiloscyllium; species Chiloscyllium plagiosum. Next base: position 23,176,550 of record NW_028270139.1, read on the forward strand.
CATCAAACTTCACTCCTTTATTTACTGAAATAAACTGCATGCTTTCATTGAATGAAACTAACTAACTAACTAACAGTGAGGAGGGAACATTTCATTCATTCAATGTCTCGAGGTTAATGCTATTCATCCAATAAAATGAACCACAGTAATTCATTGAATGAATCAAACTGCAATAAGTCATTCCATGAAACAACCTGTACGCGTTACTTCAATGAGTAAAGCTTCTCTCGTTTATTCAATGTCTCAAACTCAATCCAGCATCAAACGTCAATCGTACATTCAAGAAATCTGCCCTTATTCCTTGATTCAACACAATAAACCTAACACAATCATACAATGAAATCAACTGCATTCGTTTATTCAATGAATCTAACGTTAGATACTGAATCAATGACATAAACTTGACTTGTAATGAATCAAACTGCACTCCTTTATTTACTGAAACAAAGTGCATTCACTCAGCGAATCCAACTGCATACATTCATTGAATGAAACAGCTTGCACGTGTTAATTCAATGAGTACAACTTATCTCTAACTCAAAGTATCGAACTTTGCGCATGCATTCAATGAAACAAACTGCATTCATTCATTCATTCAATCAATCAAACTTCATCCTACATTCAAGAAATCAGCCGTTATTCCTTGATTCAACACAACAAACCAAACACAATCATACAATGAAACCAACTGCATTCGTTAAATTCAATGAATCAAACGTTAGATATTGAATCAATGACATAGACTTAACACAAAGTTAACTCCTACTTGTAATGAATCAAACTGCACTCCTTTATTCACTGAAACAAAGTGCATTCATTCAGTGAATCAAATTGCATACATTATGTATTGAATCAATGAAACATACTTATCTCCTGCATTTTAAGCATCAAACTTCACTCCTTTATTTACTGAAATAAACTGCATGCTTTCATTGAATGAAACTAACTAACTAACAGTGAAGAGAGAAAATTTCATTCATTCAATGTCTCGAGGAAATGCTATTCATCCAATGAAATGAACCACAGTAATTCATTGAATGAATCAAACTGCAACAAGTCATTCCATGAAACAACCTGTACGTGTTACTTCAATGAGTAAAGCTTCTCTCGTTTATTCAATGTCTCAAACTCAATCCAGGATCAAACTTCAATCGTACATTCAAGAAATCTGCCCTTATTCCTTGATTCAACACAATAAACCTAACACAATCATACAATGAAATCAACTGCATTCGTTTATTCAATGAATCTAACGTTAGATATTGAATCAATGACATAAACTTGACTTGTAATGAATCAAACTGCACTCCTTTATTTACTGAAACAAAGTGCATTCACTCAGCGAATCCAACTGCATACATTCATTGAATGAAACAGCTTGCACGTGTTAATTCAATGAGTACAACTTATCTCTAACTCAAAGTATCGAACTTAGCGCATGCATTCAATGAAACTAACTGCATTCATTCATTCACTCAATCAATCAAACTTCATCCTACATTCAAGAAATCAGCCGTTATTCCTTGATTCAACACAACAAACCAAACACAATCATACAATGAAACCAACTGCATTCGTTAAATTCAATGAATCAAACGTTAGATATTGAATCAATGACATAGACTTAACACAAAGTTAACTCCTACTTGTAATCAATCAAACTGCACTCCTTTATTCACTGAAACAAAGTGCATTCACTCAGTGAATGAAATTGCATACATTCATTGCGTCAAACGTTATGTATTGAATCAATGAAACATACTTATCTCCTGCAGTTTAAGCATCAAACTTCACTCCTTTATTTACTGAAATAAACTGCATGCTTTCATTGAATGAAACTAACTAACTAACAGTGAGGAGAGAAAATTTCATTCATTCAATGTCTCGAGGTTAATGCTATTCATCCAATGAAATGAACCACAGTAATTCATTGCATGAATCAAACTGCAATAAGTCATTCCATGAAACAACCTGTACGCGTTACTTCAATGAGTAAAGCTTCTCTCGTTTATTCAATGTCTCAAACTCAATCCAGGATCCAACTTCAATCGTACATTCAAGAAATCTGCCCTTATTCCTTGATTCAACACAATAAACCTAACACAATCATACAATGAAATCAACTGCATTCGTTTATTCAATGAATCTAACGTTAGATATTGAATCAATGACATAAACTTGACTTGTAATGAATCAAACTGCACTCCTTTATTTACTGAAACAAAGTGCATTCACTCAGCGAATCCAACTGCATACATTCATTGAATGAAACATGACTTGCACTTATCTCTAACTCAAAGTATCGAACTTAGCGCATGCATTCATTGAAACTAACTGCATTCATTCATTCTTTCATTCAATCCATCAAACTTCAATCATACATTCAAATAATCAACCATCATTGATTTATTCCATGAAACAAATAAAACTCATTCATGTAATGAATCTCATTGACCAAAATCAATGAAAAACTTGTACGGGTTAATACAGTGTGTGGACCATTCCTCATTCCATCAATGGCTCAAGCTAAACTCATTGATTCAAAGAATCGAACTGCATTCGTTCATTCATTGAAGCAAACTCAATCGTACATTCAATGACTCAAACGTTGTGTATTGAATCAATGACCCAAAGTTAACTCCTATATGTATAATGAATCAAACTGCACTCCTTTATTCACTGACACAAAGTGCATTCATTCAGTGAATCAAATTGCATACATTCATTGAGTCAAACGATATGTATTGAATCAATGAAACATACTTATCTCCTGCATTTTAAGCATCAAACTTCACTCCTTTATTTACTGAAATAAACTGCATGCTTTCATTGAATGAAACTAACTAACTAACTAACAGTGAGGAGGGAACATTTCATTCATTCAATGTCTCGAGGTTAATGCTATTCATCCAATAAAATGAACCACAGTAATTCATTGAATGAATCAAACTGCAATAAGTCATTCCATGAAACAACCTGTACGCGTTACTTCAATGAGTAAAGCTTCTCTCGTTTATTCAATGTCTCAAACTCAATCCAGCATCAAACGTCAATCGTACATTCAAGAAATCTGCCCTTATTCCTTGATTCAACACAATAAACCTAACACAATCATACAATGAAATCAACTGCATTCGTTTATTCAATGAATCTAACGTTAGATACTGAATCAATGACATAAACTTGACTTGTAATGAATCAAACTGCACTCCTTTATTTACTGAAACAAAGTGCATTCACTCAGCGAATCCAACTGCATACATTCATTGAATGAAACAGCTTGCACGTGTTAATTCAATGAGTACAACTTATCTCTAACTCAAAGTATCGAACTTTGCGCATGCATTCAATGAAACAAACTGCATTCATTCATTCATTCAATCAATCAAACTTCATCCTACATTCAAGAAATCAGCCGTTATTCCTTGATTCAACACAACAAACCAAACACAATCATACAATGAAACCAACTGCATTCGTTAAATTCAATGAATCAAACGTTAGATATTGAATCAATGACATAGACTTAACACAAAGTTAACTCCTACTTGTAATGAATCAAACTGCACTCCTTTATTCACTGAAACAAAGTGCATTCATTCAGTGAATCAAATTGCATACATTATGTATTGAATCAATGAAACATACTTATCTCCTGCATTTTAAGCATCAAACTTCACTCCTTTATTTACTGAAATAAACTGCATGCTTTCATTGAATGAAACTAACTAACTAACAGTGAAGAGAGAAAATTTCATTCATTCAATGTCTCGAGGAAATGCTATTCATCCAATGAAATGAACCACAGTAATTCATTGAATGAATCAAACTGCAACAAGTCATTCCATGAAACAACCTGTACGTGTTACTTCAATGAGTAAAGCTTCTCTCGTTTATTCAATGTCTCAAACTCAATCCAGGATCAAACTTCAATCGTACATTCAAGAAATCTGCCCTTATTCCTTGATTCAACACAATAAACCTAACACAATCATACAATGAAATCAACTGCATTCGTTTATTCAATGAATCTAACGTTAGATATTGAATCAATGACATAAACTTGACTTGTAATGAATCAAACTGCACTCCTTTATTTACTGAAACAAAGTGCATTCACTCAGCGAATCCAACTGCATACATTCATTGAATGAAACAGCTTGCACGTGTTAATTCAATGAGTACAACTTATCTCTAACTCAAAGTATCGAACTTAGCGCATGCATTCAATGAAACTAACTGCATTCATTCATTCACTCAATCAATCAAACTTCATCCTACATTCAAGAAATCAGCCGTTATTCCTTGATTCAACACAACAAACCAAACACAATCATACAATGAAACCAACTGCATTCGTTAAATTCAATGAATCAAACGTTAGATATTGAATCAATGACATAGACTTAACACAAAGTTAACTCCTACTTGTAATCAATCAAACTGCACTCCTTTATTCACTGAAACAAAGTGCATTCACTCAGTGAATGAAATTGCATACATTCATTGCGTCAAACGTTATGTATTGAATCAATGAAACATACTTATCTCCTGCAGTTTAAGCATCAAACTTCACTCCTTTATTTACTGAAATAAACTGCATGCTTTCATTGAATGAAACTAACTAACTAACAGTGAGGAGAGAAAATTTCATTCATTCAATGTCTCGAGGTTAATGCTATTCATCCAATGAAATGAACCACAGTAATTCATTGCATGAATCAAACTGCAATAAGTCATTCCATGAAACAACCTGTACGCGTTACTTCAATGAGTAAAGCTTCTCTCGTTTATTCAATGTCTCAAACTCAATCCAGGATCCAACTTCAATCGTACATTCAAGAAATCTGCCCTTATTCCTTGATTCAACACAATAAACCTAACACAATCATACAATGAAATCAACTGCATTCGTTTATTCAATGAATCTAACGTTAGATATTGAATCAATGACATAAACTTGACTTGTAATGAATCAAACTGCACTCCTTTATTTACTGAAACAAAGTGCATTCACTCAGCGAATCCAACTGCATACATTCATTGAATGAAACATGACTTGCACTTATCTCTAACTCAAAGTATCGAACTTAGCGCATGCATTCATTGAAACTAACTGCATTCATTCATTCTTTCATTCAATCCATCAAACTTCAATCATACATTCAAATAATCAACCATCATTGATTTATTCCATGAAACAAATAAAACTCATTCATGTAATGAATCTCATTGACCAAAATCAATGAAAAACTTGTACGGGTTAATACAGTGTGTGGACCATTCCTCATTCCATCAATGGCTCAAGCTAAACTCATTGATTCAAAGAATCGAACTGCATTCGTTCATTCATTGAAGCAAACTCAATCGTACATTCAATGACTCAAACGTTGTGTATTGAATCAATGACCCAAAGTTAACTCCTATATGTATAATGAATCAAACTGCACTCCTTTATTCACTGAAACAAAGTGCAGTTTGATTCATTCTGTGAATCAAATTGCATACATTCATTGAGTCAAACGTTATGTATTGAATCAATGAAACATACTTATCTCCTGCATTTTAAGCATTAAACTTCACTCCTTTATTTACTGAAACAAACTGCATGCTTTCATTGAATGAAACAAATTAAACGTACTAATTCAGTGAGTAGAGCTATTTTCATTCATTCAATGTCTCGCGGTTAATGCTATTCATCAAATGAAATGAACCACATTAATTGAATGGTTCAAACTGCAATCAGTCATTCCATGAAACAAATTGTACGTGTTACTTCAATGAGTAAAGCTTCTCTCGTTGATTCAATCAAACTGCATACATACATTGAATCAAACAGCCTGCACGTGTTAACTCAAAATATCGAATTTAGCGCATGCATTCAAATGAAACAAACTGCATTCATTCATTCATTCATTCAATCAATCAAACTTCAATCATGCATTCAATTAATCAACCATTATTGATTGATTCCATGAAACAAATAAAACGCATTCTTGAAATGAACCTCATTGACCAAAATCAATGAACAAACTTGTACGGGTTAATACAATGTGTGGACCATTCCTCATTCCATCAATGGCTCAAGCTAAACTCATTCATTCAAAGAATCGAACTGCATTCGTTCATTCATTGACTCAAATTCTATCGTGCATTCAATGACTCAAAAGTTGTGTATTGAATCAATGACCCAAAGTTAACTCCTCCATGTATAATGAATCAAACTGCACTCCTTCATTCACTGAAACAAAGTGCATTTACTCAGTGAAACAAATTGCATACATTCGTTGAATCAAACGTTATGTATTGAATCAATGAAACATACTTATATCCTGCCTATAAAGCATCAAATTTCACTCCTTTATTTACTGACACAAACTGCATGCTTTCATTGAATGAAATAAACTACATGTCCTAATTCAGTGAGTAGAGCTAACGTCCCGAGGTTAATGCTATTCATCCAATGAAATGAACCACATTAATTCATTAAATGGATCAAACTGCAATCAGTCATTCCATGAAACAAACTGTACGCGTTATTTCAATGAGTAAAGCTTCTCTCATTTATTCAATGTCTTAAGATCAACACAGGATCAAACTACAATCGTACATTCAAGAAATCAGCCGTCATTCCTTGATTCAACACAACAAACCTAAAACAATCATGCAACGAAACCAAGTGCATTCGTTTATTCAATGAATCAAACGTTAGATATTGAATCAATGACACAATCTTAACTCCTACGTGTAATTAATCAAACTGCACTCATTTATATAATGAAATAAAGTGCATTCACTCAACTTATCTCATTAACTCAAAGTATCGAACTTAGCGCATGCATTCAATGAAACAAACTGCATTCATTCATTCAATCAATCAAACGTCATCCTACATTCAAGAAATCAACCGTCATTCCTTGATTCAACATAACAAACAAAACACAATCATACAATGAAACAACTGCATTCGTTAAATTCAATGAAACAAACGTTAGATATTGAATCAATGACATAGACTTAACACCTACTTGTAATGAATCAAACTGTACTCCTTTATTCACTGAAACAAAGTGAATCAAATTGCATACATTCATTGAATCAAACGTTATGTATTGAATCAATGAAACATACTTATCTCCTGCATTTTAAGCATCAAACTTCACTCCTTTATTTACTGAAATAAACTTCATGCTTTCATTGAATGAAACTAACTAACTAACAGTGAGGAGAGAAAATTTCATTCATTCAATGTCTCGAGGTTAATGCTATTCATCCAATGAAATGAACCACAGTAATTCATTGAATGAATCAAACTGCAACAAGTCATTCCATGAAACAACCTGTACGCGTTACTTCAATGAGTAAAGCTTCTCTCGTTTATTCAATGTCTCAAACTCAATCCAGGATCAAACTTCAATCGTACATTCAAGAAATCTGCCCTTATTCCTTGATTCAACACAATAAACCTAACACAATGATACAATGAAATCAACTGCATTCGTTTATTCAATGAATCTAACGTTAGATATTGAATCAATGACATAAACTTGACTTGTAATGAAGCAAACTGCACTCCTTTATTTACTGAAACAAAGTGCATTCACTCAGCGAATCCAACTGCATACATTCATTGAATTAAACATCTTGCACGTGTTAATTCAATGAGTACAACTTATCTCTAACTCAAAGTATCGAACTTAGCGCATGCATTCAATGAAACTAACTGCATTCATTCATTCTTTCATTCAATCCATCAAACTTCAATCATACATTCAAATAATCAACCATCATTGATTGATTCCATGAAACAAATAAAACTCATTCATGTAATGAATCTCATTGACCAAAATCAATGAACAAACTTGTACGGGTTAATACAGTGTGTGGACCATTCCTCATTCCACCAATGGCTCAAGCTAAACTCATTCATTCAAAGAATCGAACTGCATTCGTTCATTCATTGAAGCAAACTCAATCGTACATTCAATGACTCAAACGTTGTGTATTGAATCAATGACCCAAAGTTAACTCCTATATGTATAATGAATCAAACTGCACTCCTTTATTCACTGAAACAAAGTGCATTCATTCAGTGAATCAAATTGCATACATTCATTGAGTCAAACGTTATGTATTGAATCAATGAAACATACTTATCTCCTGCATTTTAAGCATTAAACTTCACTCCTTTATTTACTGAAACAAACTGCATGCTTTCATTGAATGAAACAAATTAAACGTACTAATTCAGTGAGTAGAGCTATTTTCATTCATTCAATGTCTCGCGGTTAATGCTATTCATCAAATGAAATGAACCACATTAATTGAATGGTTCAAACTGCAATCAATCATTCCATGAAACAAATTGTACGTGTTACTTCAATGAGTAAAGCTTCTCTCGTTGATTCAATCAAACTGCATACATACATTGAATCAAACAGCCTGCACGTGTTAACTCAAAATATCGAATTTAGCGCATGCATTCAAATTAAACAAACTGCATTCATTCATTCATTCAATCAATCAAACTTCAATCATGCATTCAATTAATCAACCATTATTGATTGATTCCATGAAACAAATCAAACTCATTCATGTAATGAACCTCATTGACCAAAATCAATGAACAAACTTGTACGGGTTAATACAGTGTGTGGACCATTCCTCATTCCACCAATGGCTCAAGCTAAACTCATTCATTCAAAGAATCGAACTGCATTCGTTCATTCATTGACTCAAATTCTATCGTGCATTCAATGACTCAAACGTTGTGTATTGAATCAATGACCCAAAGTTAACTCCTACATGTATAATGAATTTGTTTCATTCAATGAAAGCATGCAGTTTGTTTCAGTAAATAAAGGAGTGAAGTTTAATGCTTAAAATGCAGGACATAAGTATGTTTCATTGATTCAATACATAACGTTTGACTCAATGAATGTATGCAATTTGATTCACTGAATGAATGCACTTTGTTTCAGTGAATAAAGGAGTGCAGTTTGATTCATTATACGTGTAGGTCATTCAATGTCTCGAGGTTAATGCTATTCATCCAATGAAATGAACCGCAGTAATTCATTGAATGAATCAAACTGCAATAAGTCATTCCATGAAACAACCTGTACGCGTTACTTCAATGAGTAAAGCTTCGCTCGTTTATTCAATGTCTCAAACTCAATCCAGGATCAAACTTCAATCGTACATTCAAGAAATCTGCCCTTATTCCTTGATTCAACACAATAAACCTAACACAATCATACAATGAAATCAACTGCATTCGTTTATTCAATGAATCTAACGTTAGATATTGAATCAATGACATAAACTTGACTTGTAATGAATCAAACTGCACTCCTTTATTTACTGAAACAAAGTGTATTCACTCAGCGAATCCATTGAATGAAACAGCTTGCACGTGTTAATTCAATGAGTACAACTTATCTCTAACTCAAAGTATCGAACTTTGCGCATGCATTCAATGAAACAAACTGCATTCATTCATTCATTCAATCAATCAAACTTCATCCTACATTCAAGAAATCAGCCGTTATTCCTTGATTCAACACAACAAACCAAACACAATCATACAATGAAACCAACTGCATTCGTTAAATTCAATGAATCAAACGTTAGATATTGAATCAATGACATAGACTTAACACAAAGTTAACTCCTACTTGTAATGAATCAAACTGCACTCCTTTATTCACTGACACAAAGTGCATTCATTCAGTGAATCAAATTTCCTACATTCATTGAATCAAACGTTATGTATTGAATCAATGAAACATACTTATCTCCTGCATTTTAAGCATCAAACTTCACTCCTTTATTTACTGAAATAAACTGCATGCTTTCATTGAATGAAACTAACTAACTAACTAACTAACAGTGAGGAGGGAACATTTCATTCATTCAATGTCTCGAGGTTAATGCTATTCATCCAATGAAATGAACCACAGTAATTCATTGAATGAATCAAACTGCAATAAGTCATTCCATGAAACAACCTGTACGCGTTACTTCAATGAGTAAAGCTTCTCTCGTTTATTCAATGTCTCAAACTCAATCCAGGATCAAACGTCAATCGTACATTCAAGAAATCTGCCCTTATTCCTTGATTCAACACAATAAACCTAACACAATCATACAATGAAATCAACTGCATTCGTTTATTCAATGAATCTAACGTTAGATACTGAATCAATGACATAAACTTGACTTGTAATGAATCAAACTGCACTCCTTTATTTACTGAAACAAAGTGCATTCACTCAGCGAATCCAACTGCATACATTCATTGAATGAAACAGCTTGCACGTGTTAATTCAATGAGTACAACTTATCTCTAACTCAAAGTATCGAACATTGCGCATGCATTCAATGAAACAAACTGCATTCATTCATTCATTCATTCAATCAAACTTCATCCTACATTCAAGAAATCAGCCGTTATTCCTTGATTCAACACAACAAACCAAACACAATCATACAATGAAACCAACTGCATTCGTTAAATTCAATGAATCAAACGTTAGATATTGAATCAATGACATAGACTTAACACAAAGTTAACTCCTACTTGTAATGAATCAAACTGCACTCCTTTATTCACTGAAACAAAGTGCATTCATTCAGTGAATCAAATTGCATACATTCATTGAGTCAAACGATATGTATTGAATCAATGAAACATACTTATCTCCTGCATTTTAAGCATCAAACTTCACTCCTTTATTTACTGAAATAAACTGCATGCTTTCATTGAATGAAACTAACTAACTAACTAACTAACAGTGAGGAGGGAACATTTCATTCATTCAATGTCTCGAGGTTAATGCTATTCATCCAATGAAATGAACCACAGTAATTCATTGAATGAATCAAACTGCAATAAGTCATTCCATGAAACAACCTGTACGCGTTACTTCAATGAGTAAAGCTTCTCTCGTTTATTCAATGTCTCAAACTCAATCCAGCATCAAACGTCAATCGTACATTCAAGAAATCTGCCCTTATTCCTTGATTCAACACAATAAACCTAACACAATCATACAATGAAATCAACTGCATTCGTTTATTCAATGAATCTAACGTTAGATACTGAATCAATGACATAAACTTGACTTGTAATGAATCAAACTGCACTCCTTTATTTACTGAAACAAAGTGCATTCACTCAGCGAATCCAACTGCATACATTCATTGAATGAAACAGCTTGCACGTGTTAATTCAATGAGTACAACTTATCTCTAACTCAAAGTATCGAACTTTGCGCATGCATTCAATGAAACAAACTGCATTCATTCATTCATTCAATCAATCAAACTTCATCCTACATTCAAGAAATCAGCCGTTATTCATTGATTCAACACAACAAACCAAACACAATCATACAATGAAACCAACTGCATTCGTTAAATTCAATGAATCAAACGTTAGATATTGAATCAATGACATAGACTTAACACAAAGTTAACTCCTACTTGTAATGAATCAAACTGCACTCCTTTATTCACTGAAACAAAGTGCATTCATTCAGTGAATCAAATTGCATACATTCATTGAGTCAAACGATATGTATTGAATCAATGAAACATACTTATCTCCTGCATTTTAAGCATCAAACTTCACTCCTTTATTTACTGAAATAAACTGCATGCTTTCATTGAATGAAACTACAACTAACTAACAGTGAGGAGAGAAAATTTCATTCATTCAATGTCTCGAGGTTAATGCTATTCATCCAATGAAATTAACCACAGTAATTCATTGAATGAATCAAACTGCAACAAGTCATTCCATGAAACAACCTGTACGCGTTACTTCAATGAGTAAAGCTTCTCTCGTTTATTCAATGTCTCAAACTCAATCCAGGATCAAACTTCCATCGTACATTCAAGAAATCTGCCCTTATTCCTTGATTCAACACAATAAACCTAACACAATCATACAATGAAATCAACTGCATTCGTTTATTCAAAGAATCTAACGTTAGATACTGAATCAATGACATAAACTTGACTTGTAATGAATCAAACTGCACTCCTTTATTTACTGAAACAAAGTGCATTCACTCAGCGAATCCAACTGCATACATTCATTGAATGAAACAGCTTGCACGTGTTAATTCAATGAGTACAACTTATCTCTAACTCAAAGTATCGAACTTTGCGCATGCATTCAATGAAACAAACTGCATTCATTCATTCATTCAATCAATCAAACTTCATCCTACATTCAAGAAATCAGCCGTTATTCCTTGATTCAACACAACAAACCAAACACAATCATACAATGAAACCAACTGCATTCGTTAAATTCAATGAATCAAACGTTAGATATTGAATCAATGACATAGACTTAACACAAAGTTAACTCCTACTTGTAATGAATCAAACTGCACTCCTTTATTCACTGAAACAAAGTGCATTCATTCAGTGAATCAAATTGCATACATTATGTATTGAATCAATGAAACATACTTATCTCCTGCATTTTAAGCATCAAACTTCACTCCTTTATTTACTGAAATAAACTGCATGCTTTCATTGAATGAAACTAACTAACTAACAGTGAAGAGAGAAAATTTCATTCATTCAATGTCTCGAGGTTAATGCTATTCATCCAATGAAATGAACCACAGTAATTCATTGAATGAATCAAACTGCAACAAGTCATTCCATGAAACAACCTGTACGTGTTACTTCAATGAGTAAAGCTTCTCTCGTTTATTCAATGTCTCAAACTCAATCCAGGATCAAACTTCAATCGTACATTCAAGAAATCTGCCCTTATTCCTTGATTCAACACAATAAACCTAACACAATCATACAATGAAATCAACTGCATTCGTTTATTCAATGAATCTAACGTTAGATATTGAATCAATGACATAAACTTGACTTGTAATGAATCAAACTGCACTCCTTTATTTACTGAAACAAAGTGCATTCACTCAGCGAATCCAACTGCATACATTCATTGAATGAAACAGCTTGCACGTGTTAATTCAATGAGTACAACTTATCTCTAACTCAAAGTATCGAACTTAGCGCATGCATTCAATGAAACTAACTGCATTCATTCATTCACTCAATCAATCAAACTTCATCCTACATTCAAGAAATCAGCCGTTATTCCTTGATTCAACACAACAAACCAAACACAATCATACAATGAAACCAACTGCATTCGTTAAATTCAATGAATCAAACGTTAGATATTGAATCAATGACATAGACTTAACACAAAGTTAACTCCTACTTGTAATGAATCAAACTGCACTCCTTTATTCACTGAAACAAAGTGCATTCATTCAGTGAATCAAATTGCATACATTATGTATTGAATCAATGAAACATACTTATCTCCTGCATTTTAAGCATCAAACTTCACTCCTTTATTTACTGAAATAAACTGCATGCTTTCATTGAATGAAACTAACTAACTAACAGTGAAGAGAGAAAATTTCATTCATTCAATGTCTCGAGGTTAATGCTATTCATCCAATGAAATGAACCACAGTAATTCATTGAATGAATCAAACTGCAACAAGTCATTCCATGAAACAACCTGTACGTGTTACTTCAATGAGTAAAGCTTCTCTCGTTTATTCAATGTCTCAAACTCAATCCAGGATCAAACTTCAATCGTACATTCAAGAAATCTGCCCTTATTCCTTGATTCAACACAATAAACCTAACACAATCATACAATGAAATCAACTGCATTCGTTTATTCAATGAATCTAACGTTAGATATTGAATCAATGACATAAACTTGACTTGTAATGAATCAAACTGCACTCCTTTATTTACTGAAACAAAGTGCATTCACTCAGCGAATCCAACTGCATACATTCATTGAATGAAACAGCTTGCACGTGTTAATTCAATGAGTACAACTTATCTCTAACTCAAAGTATCGAACTTAGCGCATGCATTCAATCAAACTAACTGCATTCATTCATTCACTCAATCAATCAAACTTCATCCTACATTCAAGAAATCAGCCGTTATTCCTTGATTCAACACAACAAACCAAACACAATCATACAATGAAACCAACTGCATTCGTTAAATTCAATGAATCAAACGTTAGATATTGAATCAATATTGACTTAACACAAAGTTAACTCCTACTTGTAATCAATCAAACTGCACTCCTTTATTCACTGAAACAAAGTGCATTCACTCAGTGAATGAATTTGCATACATTCATTGCGTCAAACGTTATGTATTGAATCAATGAAACATACTTATCTCCTGCAGTTTAAGCATCAAACTTCACTCCTTTATTTACTGAAATAAACTGCATGCTTTCATTGAATGAAACTAACTAACTAACAGTGAGGAGAGAAAATTTCATTCATTCAATGTCTCGAGGTTAATGCTATTCATCCAATGAAATGAACCACAGTAATTCATTGCATGAATCAAACTGCAATAAGTCATTCCATGAAACAACCTGTACGCGTTACTTCAATGAGTAAAGCTTCTCTCGTTTATTCAATGTCTCAAACTCAATCCAGGATCCAACTTCAATCGTACATTCAAGAAATCTGCCCTTATTCCTTGATTCAACACAATAAACCTAACACAATCATACAATGAAATCAACTGCATTCGTTTATTCAATGAATCTAACGTTAGATATTGAATCAATGACATAAACTTGACTTGTAATGAATCAAACTGCACTCCTTTATTTACTGAAACAAAGTGCATTCACTCAGCGAATCCAACTGCATACATTCATTGAATGAAACATGACTTGCACTTATCTCTAACTCAAAGTATCGAACTTAGCGCATGCATTCATTGAAACTAACTGCATTCATTCATTCTTTCATTCAATCCATCAAACTTCAATCATACATTCAAATAATCAACCATCATTGATTGATTCCATGAAACAAATAAAACTCATTCATGTAATGAATCTCATTGACCAAAAACAATGAAAAACTTGTACGGGTTAATACAGTGTGTGGACCATTCCTCATTCCATCAATGGCTCAAGCTAAACTCATTGATTCAAAGAATCGAACTGCATTCGTTCATTCATTGAAGCAAACTCAATCGTACATTCAATGACTCAAACGTTGTGTATTGAATCAATGACCCAAAGTTAACTCCTATATGTATAATGAATCAAACTGCACTCCTTTATTCACTGAAACAAAGTGCAGTTTGATTCATTCTGTGAATCAAATTGCATACATTCATTGAGTCAAACGTTATGTATTGAATCAATGAAACATACTTATCTCCTGCATTTTAAGCATTAAACTTCACTCCTTTATTTACTGAAACAAACTGCATGCTTTCATTGAATGAAACAAATTAAACGTACTAATTCAGTGAGTAGAGCTATTTTCATTCATTCAATGTCTCGCGGTTAATGCTATTCATCAAATGAAATGAACCACATTAATTGAATGGTTCAAACTGCAATCAGTCATTCCATGAAACAAATTGTACGTGTTACTTCAATGAGTAAAGCTTCTCTCGTTGATTCAATCAAACTGCATACATACATTGAATCAAACAGCCTGCACGTGTTAACTCAAAATATCGAATTTAGCGCATGCATTCAAATGAAACAAACTGCATTCATTCATTCATTCATTCAATCAATCAAACTTCAATCATGCATTCAATTAATCAACCATTATTGATTGATTCCATGAAACAAATAAAACGCATTCTTGAAATGAACCTCATTGACCAAAATCAATGAACAAACTTGTACGGGTTAATACAATGTGTGGACCATTCCTCATTCCATCAATGGCTCAAGCTAAACTCATTCATTCAAAGAATCGAACTGCATTCGTTCATTCATTGACTCAAATTCTATCGTGCATTCAATGACTCAAAAGTTGTGTATTGAATCAATGACCCAAAGTTAACTCCTCCATGTATAATGAATCAAACTGCACTCCTTCATTCACTGAAACAAAGTGCATTTACTCAGTGAAACAAATTGCATACATTCGTTGAATCAAACGTTATGTATTGAATCAATGAAACATACTTATATCCTGCCTATAAAGCATCAAATTTCACTCCTTTATTTACTGACACAAACTGCATGCTTTCATTGAATGAAATAAACTACATGTCCTAATTCAGTGAGTAGAGCTAACGTCCCGAGGTTAATGCTATTCATCCAATGAAATGAACCACATTAATTCATTAAATGGATCAAACTGCAATCAGTCATTCCATGAAACAAACTGTACGCGTTATTTCAATGAGTAAAGCTTCTCTCATTTATTCAATGTCTTAAGATCAACACAGGATCAAACTACAATCGTACATTCAAGAAATCAGCCGTCATTCCTTGATTCAACACAACAAACCTAAAACAATCATGCAACGAAACCAAGTGCATTCGTTTATTCAATGAATCAAACGTTAGATATTGAATCAATGACACAATCTTAACTCCTACGTGTAATTAATCAAACTGCACTCATTTATATAATGAAATAAAGTGCATTCACTCAACTTATCTCATTAACTCAAAGTATCGAACTTAGCGCATGCATTCAATGAAACAAACTGCATTCATTCATTCAATCAATCAAACGTCATCCTACATTCAAGAAATCAACCGTCATTCCTTGATTCAACATAACAAACAAAACACAATCATACAATGAAACAACTGCATTCGTTAAATTCAATGAAACAAACGTTAGATATTGAATCAATGACATAGACTTAACACCTACTTGTAATGAATCAAACTGTACTCCTTTATTCACTGAAACAAAGTGAATCAAATTGCATACATTCATTGAATCAAACGTTATGTATTGAATCAATGAAACATACTTATCTCCTGCATTTTAAGCATCAAACTTCACTCCTTTATTTACTGAAATAAACTTCATGCTTTCATTGAATGAAACTAACTAACTAACAGTGAGGAGAGAAAATTTCATTCATTCAATGTCTCGAGGTTAATGCTATTCATCCAATGAAATGAACCACAGTAATTCATTGAATGAATCAAACTGCAACAAGTCATTCCATGAAACAACCTGTACGCGTTACTTCAATGAGTAAAGCTTCTCTCGTTTATTCAATGTCTCAAACTCAATCCAGGATCAAACTTCAATCGTACATTCAAGAAATCTGCCCTTATTCCTTGATTCAACACAATAAACCTAACACAATCATACAATGAAATCAACTGCATTCGTTTATTCAATGAATCTAACGTTAGATATTGAATCAATGACATAAACTTGACTTGTAATGAAGCAAACTGCACTCCTTTATTTACTGAAACAAAGTGCATTCACTCAGCGAATCCAACTGCATACATTCATTGAATGAAACAGCTTGCACGTGTTAATTCAATGAGTACAACTTATCTCTAACTCAAAGTATCGAACTTAGCGCATGCATTCAATGAAACTAACTGCATTCATTCATTCACTCAATCAATCAAACTTCATCCTACATTCAAGAAATCAGCCGTTATTCCTTGATTCAACACAACAAACCAAACACAATCATACAATGAAACCAACTGCATTCGTTAAATTCAATGAATCAAACGTTAGATATTGAATCAATGACATAGACTTAACACAAAGTTAACTCCTACTTGTAATGAATCAAACTGCACTCCTTTATTCACTGAAACAAAGTGCATTCATTCAGTGAATCAAATTGCATACATTATGTATTGAATCAATGAAACATACTTATCTCCTGCATTTTAAGCATCAAACTTCACTCCTTTATTTACTGAAATAAACTGCATGCTTTCATTGAATGAAACTAACTAACTAACAGTGAAGAGAGAAAATTTCATTCATTCAATGTCTCGAGGTTAATGCTATTCATCCAATGAAATGAACCACAGTAATTCATTGAATGAATCAAACTGCAACAAGTCATTCCATGAAACAACCTGTACGTGTTACTTCAATGAGTAAAGCTTCTCTCGTTTATTCAATGTCTCAAACTCAATCCAGGATCAAACTTCAATCGTACATTCAAGAAATCTGCCCTTATTCCTTGATTCAACACAATAAACCTAACACAATCATACAATGAAATCAACTGCATTCGTTTATTCAATGAATCTAACGTTAGATATTGAATCAATGACATAAACTTGACTTGTAATGAATCAAACTGCACTCCTTTATTTACTGAAACAAAGTGCATTCACTCAGCGAATCCAACTGCATACATTCATTGAATGAAACAGCTTGCACGTGTTAATTCAATGAGTACAACTTATCTCTAACTCAAAGTATCGAACTTAGCGCATGCATTCAATCAAACTAACTGCATTCATTCATTCACTCAATCAATCAAACTTCATCCTACATTCAAGAAATCAGCCGTTATTCCTTGATTCAACACAACAAACCAAACACAATCATACAATGAAACCAACTGCATTCGTTAAATTCAATGAATCAAACGTTAGATATTGAATCAATATTGACTTAACACAAAGTTAACTCCTACTTGTAATCAATCAAACTGCACTCCTTTATTCACTGAAACAAAGTGCATTCACTCAGTGAATGAATTTGCATACATTCATTGCGTCAAACGTTATGTATTGAATCAATGAAACATACTTATCTCCTGCAGTTTAAGCATCAAACTTCACTCCTTTATTTACTGAAATAAACTGCATGCTTTCATTGAATGAAACTAACTAACTAACAGTGAGGAGAGAAAATTTCATTCATTCAATGTCTCGAGGTTAATGCTATTCATCCAATGAAATGAACCACAGTAATTCATTGCATGAATCAAACTGCAATAAGTCATTCCATGAAACAACCTGTACGCGTTACTTCAATGAGTAAAGCTTCTCTCGTTTATTCAATGTCTCAAACTCAATCCAGGATCCAACTTCAATCGTACATTCAAGAAATCTGCCCTTATTCCTTGATTCAACACAATAAACCTAACACAATCATACAATGAAATCAACTGCATTCGTTTATTCAATGAATCTAACGTTAGATATTGAATCAATGACATAAACTTGACTTGTAATGAATCAAACTGCACTCCTTTATTTACTGAAACAAAGTGCATTCACTCAGCGAATCCAACTGCATACATTCATTGAATGAAACATGACTTGCACTTATCTCTAACTCAAAGTATCGAACTTAGCGCATGCATTCATTGAAACTAACTGCATTCATTCATTCTTTCATTCAATCCATCAAACTTCAATCATACATTCAAATAATCAACCATCATTGATTGATTCCATGAAACAAATAAAACTCATTCATGTAATGAATCTCATTGACCAAAAACAATGAAAAACTTGTACGGGTTAATACAGTGTGTGGACCATTCCTCATTCCATCAATGGCTCAAGCTAAACTCATTGATTCAAAGAATCGAACTGCATTCGTTCATTCATTGAAGCAAACTCAATCGTACATTCAATGACTCAAACGTTGTGTATTGAATCAATGACCCAAAGTTAACTCCTATATGTATAATGAATCAAACTGCACTCCTTTATTCACTGAAACAAAGTGCAGTTTGATTCATTCTGTGAATCAAATTGCATACATTCATTGAGTCAAACGTTATGTATTGAATCAATGAAACATACTTATCTCCTGCATTTTAAGCATTAAACTTCACTCCTTTATTTACTGAAACAAACTGCATGCTTTCATTGAATGAAACAAATTAAACGTACTAATTCAGTGAGTAGAGCTATTTTCATTCATTCAATGTCTCGCGGTTAATGCTATTCATCAAATGAAATGAACCACATTAATTGAATGGTTCAAACTGCAATCAGTCATTCCATGAAACAAATTGTACGTGTTACTTCAATGAGTAAAGCTTCTCTCGTTGATTCAATCAAACTGCATACATACATTGAATCAAACAGCCTGCACGTGTTAACTCAAAATATCGAATTTAGCGCATGCATTCAAATGAAACAAACTGCATTCATTCATTCATTCATTCAATCAATCAAACTTCAATCATGCATTCAATTAATCAACCATTATTGATTGATTCCATGAAACAAATAAAACGCATTCTTGAAATGAACCTCATTGACCAAAATCAATGAACAAACTTGTACGGGTTAATACAATGTGTGGACCATTCCTCATTCCATCAATGGCTCAAGCTAAACTCATTCATTCAAAGAATCGAACTGCATTCGTTCATTCATTGACTCAAATTCTATCGTGCATTCAATGACTCAAAAGTTGTGTATTGAATCAATGACCCAAAGTTAACTCCTCCATGTATAATGAATCAAACTGCACTCCTTCATTCACTGAAACAAAGTGCATTTACTCAGTGAAACAAATTGCATACATTCGTTGAATCAAACGTTATGTATTGAATCAATGAAACATACTTATATCCTGCCTATAAAGCATCAAATTTCACTCCTTTATTTACTGACACAAACTGCATGCTTTCATTGAATGAAATAAACTACATGTCCTAATTCAGTGAGTAGAGCTAACGTCCCGAGGTTAATGCTATTCATCCAATGAAATGAACCACATTAATTCATTAAATGGATCAAACTGCAATCAGTCATTCCATGAAACAAACTGTACGCGTTATTTCAATGAGTAAAGCTTCTCTCATTTATTCAATGTCTTAAGATCAACACAGGATCAAACTACAATCGTACATTCAAGAAATCAGCCGTCATTCCTTGATTCAACACAACAAACCTAAAACAATCATGCAACGAAACCAAGTGCATTCGTTTATTCAATGAATCAAACGTTAGATATTGAATCAATGACACAATCTTAACTCCTACGTGTAATTAATCAAACTGCACTCATTTATATAATGAAATAAAGTGCATTCACTCAACTTATCTCATTAACTCAAAGTATCGAACTTAGCGCATGCATTCAATGAAACAAACTGCATTCATTCATTCAATCAATCAAACGTCATCCTACATTCAAGAAATCAACCGTCATTCCTTGATTCAACATAACAAACAAAACACAATCATACAATGAAACAACTGCATTCGTTAAATTCAATGAAACAAACGTTAGATATTGAATCAATGACATAGACTTAACACCTACTTGTAATGAATCAAACTGTACTCCTTTATTCACTGAAACAAAGTGAATCAAATTGCATACATTCATTGAATCAAACGTTATGTATTGAATCAATGAAACATACTTATCTCCTGCATTTTAAGCATCAAACTTCACTATTTACTGAAATAAACTTCATGCTTTCATTGAATGAAACTAACTAACTAACAGTGAGGAGAGAAAATTTCATTCATTCAATGTCTCGAGGTTAATGCTATTCATCCAATGAAATGAACCACAGTAATTCATTGAATGAATCAAACTGCAACAAGTCATTCCATGAAACAACCTGTACGCGTTACTTCAATGAGTAAAGCTTCTCTCGTTTATTCAATGTCTCAAACTCAATCCAGGATCAAACTTCAATCGTACATTCAAGAAATCTGCCCTTATTCCTTGATTCAACACAATAAACCTAACACAATCATACAATGAAATCAACTGCATTCGTTTATTCAATGAATCTAACGTTAGATATTGAATCAATGACATAAACTTGACTTGTAATGAAGCAAACTGCACTCCTTTATTTACTGAAACAAAGTGCATTCACTCAGCGAATCCAACTGCATACATTCATTGAATGAAACATCTTGCACGTGTTAATTCAATGAGTACAACTTATCTCTAACTCAAAGTATCGAACTTAGCGCATGCATTCAATGAAACTAACTGCATTCATTCATTCTTTCATTCAATCCATCAAACTTCAATCATACATTCAAATAATCAACCATCATTGATTGATTCCATGAAACAAATAAAACTCATTCATGTAATGAATCTCATTGAACAAAATCAATGAAAAACTTGTACGGGTTAATACAGTGTGTGGACCATTCCTCATTCCATCAATGGCTCAAGCTAAACTCATTGATTCAAAGAATCGAACTGCATTCGTTCATTCATTGAAGCAAACGCAATCGTACATTCAATGACTCAAACGTTGTGTATTGAATCAATGACCCAAAGTTAACTCCTATATGTATAATGAATCAAACTGCACTCCTTTATTCACTGAAACAAAGTGCATTCATTCAGTGAATCAAATTGCATACATTCATTGAGTCAAACGTTATGTATTGAATCAATGAAACATACTTATCTCCTGCATTTTAAGCATTAAACTTTATTTACTGAAACAAACTGCATGCTTTCATTGAATGAAACAAATTAAACGTACTAATTCAGTGAGTAGAGCTATTTCCATTCATTCAATGTCTCGCGGTTAATGCTATTCATCAAATGAAATGAACCACATTAATTGAATGGTTCAAACTGCAATCAATCATTCCATGAAACAATTGTACGTGTTACTTCAATGAGTAAAGCTTCTCTCGTTGATTCAATCAAACTGCATACATACATTGAATCAAACAGCCTGCACGTGTTAACTCAAAATATCGAATTTAGCGCATGCATTCAAATTAAACAAACTGCATTCATTCATTCATTCAATCAATCAAACTTCAATCATGCATTCAATTAATCAACCATTATTGATTGATTCCATGAAACAAATCAAACTCATTCATGTAATGAACCTCATTGACCAAAATCAATGAACAAACTTGTACGGGTTAATACAGTGTGTGGACCATTCCTCATTCCACCAATGGCTCAAGCTAAACTCATTCATTCAAAGAATCGAACTGCATTCGTTCATTCATTGACTCAAATTCTATCGTGCATTCAATGACTCAAACGTTGTGTATTGAATCAATGACCCAAAGTTAACTCCTACATGTATAATGAATTTGTTTCATTCAATGAAAGCATGCAGTTTGTTTCAGTAAATAAAGGAGTGAAGTTTAATGCTTAAAATGCAGGACATAAGTATGTTTCATTGATTCAATACATAACGTTTGACTCAATGAATGTATGCAATTTGATTCACTGAATGAATGCACTTTGTTTCAGTGAATAAAGGAGTGCAGTTTGATTCATTATACGTGTAGGTCATTCAATGTCTCGAGGTTAATGCTATTCATCCAATGAAATGAACCGCAGTAATTCATTGAATGAATCAAACTGCAATAAGTCATTCCATGAAACAACCTGTACGCGTTACTTCAATGAGTAAAGCTTCGCTCGTTTATTCAATGTCTCAAACTCAATCCAGGATCAAACTTCAATCGTACATTCAAGAAATCTGCCCTTATTCCTTGATTCAACACAATAAACCTAACACAATCATACAATGAAATCAACTGCATTCGTTTATTCAATGAATCTAACGTTAGATATTGAATCAATGACATAAACTTGACTTGTAATGAATCAAACTGCACTCCTTTATTTACTGAAACAAAGTGTATTCACTCAGCGAATCCATTGAATGAAACAGCTTGCACGTGTTAATTCAATGAGTACAACTTATCTCTAACTCAAAGTATCGAACTTAGCGCATGCATTCAATGAAACAAACTGCATTCATTCATTCATTCAATCAATCAAACTTCATCCTACATTCAAGAAATCAGCCGTTATTCCTTGATTCAACACAACAAACCAAACACAATCATACAATGAAACCAACTGCATTCGTTAAATTCAATGAATCAAACGTTAGATATTGAATCAATGACATAGACTTAACACAAAGTTAACTCCTACTTGTAATGAATCAAACTGCACTCCTTTATTCACTGACACAAAGTGCATTCATTCAGTGAATCAAATTTCATACATTCATTGAATCAAACGTTATGTATTGAATCAATGAAACATACTTATCTCCTCCATTTTAAGCATCAAACTTCACTCCTTTATTTACTGAAACAAACTGCATGCTTTCATTGAATGAAACTAACTAACTAACTAACAGTGAAGAGAGAAAATTTCATTCATTCAATGTCTCGAGGTTAATGCTATTCATCCAATGAAATGAACCACAGTAATTCATTGAATGAATCAAACTGCAACAAGTCATTCCATGAAACAACCTGTACGCGTTACTTCAATGAGTAAAGCTTCTCTCGTTTATTCAATGTCTCAAACTCAATCCAGGATCAAACTTCAATCGTACATTCAAGAAATCTGCCCTTATTCCTTGATTCAACACAATAAACCTAACACAATCATACAATGAAATCAACTGCATTCGTTTATTCAATGAATCTATCGTTAGATATTGAATCAATGACATAAACTTGACTTGTAATGAATCAAACTGCACTCCTTTATTTACTGAAACAAAGTGCATTCACTCAGCGAATCCAACTGCATACATTCATTGAATGAAACAGCTTGCACGTGTTAATTCAATGAGTACAACTTATCTCTAACTCAAAGTATCGAACTTAGCGCATGCATTCAATGAAACAAACTGCATTCATTCATTCATTCATTCAATCAAACTTCATCCTACATTCAAGAAATCAGCCGTTATTCCTTGATTCAACACAACAAACCAAACACAATCATACAATGAAACCAACTGCATTCGTTAAATTCAATGAATCAAACGTTAGATATTGAATCAATGACATAGACTTAACACAAAGTTAACTCCTACTTGTAATGAATCAAACTGCACTCCTTTATTCACTGAAACAAAGTGCATTCATTCAGTGAATCAAATTGCATACATTCATTGAGTCAAACGATATGTATTGAATCAATGAAACATAGTTATCTCCTGCATTTTAAGCATCAAACTTCACTCCTTTATTTACTGAAATAAACTGCATGCTTTCATTGAATGAAACTAACTAACTAACAGTGAGGAGAGAAAATTTCATTCATTCAATGTCTCGAGGTTAATGCTATTCATCCAATGAAATGAACCACAGTAATTCATTGAATGAATCAAACTGCAATAAGTCATTCCATGAAACAACCTGTACGCGTTACTTCAATGAGTAAAGCTTCTCTCGTTTATTCAATGTCTCAAACTCAATCCAGGATCAAACTTCAATCGTACATTCAAGAAATCTGCCCTTATTCCTTGATTCAACACAATAAACCTAACACAATCATACAATGAAATCAACTGCATGCGTTTATTCAATGAATCTAACGTTAGATATTGAATCAATGACATAAACTTGACTTGTAATGAATCAAACTGCACTCCTTTATTTACTGAAACAAAGTGCATTCACTCAGCGAATCCAACTGCATACATTCATTGAATGAAACATGACTTGCACTTATCTCTAACTCAAAGTATCGAACTTAGCGCATGCATTCATTGAAACTAACTGCATTCATTCATTCTTTCATTCAATCCATCAAACTTCAATCATACATTCCAATAATCAACCATCATTGATTGATTCCATGAAACAAATAAAACTCATTCATGTAATGAATCTCATTGACCAAAATCAATGAAAAACTTGTACGGGTTAATACAGTGTGTGGACCATTCCTCATTCCATCAATGGCTCAAGATAAACTCATTGATTCAAAGAATCGAACTGCATTCGTTCATTCATTGAAGCAAACTCAATCGTACATTCAATGACTCAAACGTTGTGTATTGAATCAATGACCCAAAGTTAACTCCTATATGTATAATGAATCAAACTGCACTCCTTTATTCACTGAAACAAAGTGCATTCATTCAGTGAATCAAATTGCATACATTCATTGAGTCAAACGATATGTATTGAATCAATGAAACATAGTTATCTCCTGCATTTTAAGCATCAAACTTCACTCCTTTATTTACTGAAATAAACTGCATGCTTTCATTGAATGAAACTAACTAACTAACAGTGAGGAGAGAAAATTTCATTCATTCAATGTCTCGAGGTTAATGCTATTCATCCAATGAAATGAACCACAGTAATTCATTGAATGAATCAAACTGCAATAAGTCATTCCATGAAACAACCTGTACGCGTTACTTCAATGAGTAAAGCTTCTCTCGTTTATTCAATGTCTCAAACTCAATCCAGGATCAAACTTCAATCGTACATTCAAGAAATCTGCCCTTATTCCTTGATTCAACACAATAAACCTAACACAATCATACAATGAAATCAACTGCATGCGTTTATTCAATGAATCTAACGTTAGATATTGAATCAATGACATAAACTTGACTTGTAATGAATCAAACTGCACTCCTTTATTTACTGAAACAAAGTGCATTCACTCAGCGAATCCAACTGCATACATTCATTGAATGAAACATGACTTGCACTTATCTCTAACTCCAAGTATCGAACTTAGCGCATGCATTCATTGAAACTAACTGCATTCATTCATTCTTTCATTCACTCCATCAAACTTCAATCATACATTCCAATAATCAACCATCATTGATTGATTCCGTGAAACAAATAAAACTCATTCATGTAATGAATCTCATTGACCAAAATCAATGAAAAACTTGTACGGGTTAATACAGTGTGTGGACCATTCCTCATTCCATCAATGGCTCAAGCTAAACTCATTGATTCAAAGAATCGAACTGCATTCGTTCATTCATTGAAGCAAACGCAATCGTACATTCAATGACTCAAACGTTGTGTATTGAATCAATGACCCAAAGTTAACTCCTATATGTATAATGAATCAAACTGCACTCCTTTATTCACTGAAACAAAGTGCATTCATTCAGTGAATCAAATTGCATACATTCATTGAGTCAAACGTTATGTATTGAATCAATGAAACATACTTATGTCCTGCATTTTAAGCATTAAACTTCACTCCTTTATTTACTGAAACAAACTGCATGCTTTCATTGAATGAAACAAATTAAACGTACTAATTCAGTGAGTAGAGCTATTTTCATTCATTCAATGTCTCGCGGTTAATGCTATTCATCAAATGAAATGAACCACATTAATTGAATGGTTCAAACTGCAATCAGTCATTCCATGAAACAATTTGTACGTGTTACTTCAATGAGTAAAGCTTCTCTCGTTGATTCAATCAAACTGCATACATACATTGAATCAAACATCCTGCACGTGTTAACTCAAAATATCGAATTTAGCGCATGCATTGAAATGAAACAAACTGCATTCATTCATTCATTCATTCAATCAATCAAACTTCAATCATGCATTCAATTAATCAACCATTATTGATTGATTCCATGAAACAAATCAAACTCATTCATGTAATGAACCTCATTGACCAAAATCAATGAACAAACTTGTACGGGTTAATACAGTGTGTGGACCATTCCTCATTCCACCAATGGCTCAAGCTAAACTCATTCATTCAAAGAATCGAACTGCATTCGTTCATTCATTGACTCAAATTCTATCGTGCATTCAATGACTCAAACGTTGTGTATTGAATCAATGACCCAAAGTTAACTCCTACATGTATAATGAATTTGTTTCATTCAATGAAAGCATGCAGTTTGTTTCAGTAAATAAAGGAGTGAAGTTTAATGCTTAAAATGCAGGACATAAGTATGTTTCATTGATTCAATACATAACGTTTGACTCAATGAATGTATGCAATTTGATTCACCGAATGAATGCACTTTGTTTCAGTGAATAAAGGAGTGCAGTTTGATTCATTATACGTGTAGGTCATTCAATGTCTCGAGGTTAATGCTATTCATCCAATGAAATGAACCACAGTAATTCATTGAATGAATCAAACTGCAATAAGTCATTCCATGAAACAACCTGTACGCGTTACTTCAATGAGTAAAGCTTCGCTCGTTTATTCAATGTCTCAAACTCAATCCAGGATCAAACTTCAATCGTACATTCAAGAAATCTGCCCTTACTCCTTGATTCAACACAATAAACCTAACACAATCATACAATGAAATCAACTGCATTCGTTTATTCAATGAATCTAACGTTAGATATTGAATCAATGACATAAACTTGACTTGTAATGAATCAAACTGCACTCCTTTATTTACTGAAACAAAGTGTATTCACTCAGCGAATCCAACTGCATACATTCATTGAATGAAACAGCTTGCACGTGTTAATTCAATGAGTACAACTTATCTCTAACTCAAAGTATCGAACTTAGCGCATGCATTCAATGAAACAAACTGCATTCATTCATTCATTCAATCAATCAAACTTCAATCGTACATTCAAGAAATCAGCCGTTATTCCTTGATTCAACACAACAAACCAAACACAATCATACAATGAAACCAACTGCATTCGTTAAATTCAATGAATCAAACGTTAGATATTGAATCAATGACATAGACTTAACACAAAGTTAACTCCTACTTGTAATGAATCAAACTGCACTCCTTTATTCACTGACACAAAGTGCATTCACTCAGCGAATCCAACTGCATACATTCATTGAATGAAACATGACTTGCACTTATCTCTAACTCAAAGTATCGAACTTAGCGCATGCATTCATTGAAACTAACTGCATTCATTCATTCTTTCATTCAATCCATCAAACTTCAATCATACATTCAAATAATCAACCATCATTGATTGATTCCATGAAACAAATAAAACTCATTCATGTAATGAATCTCATTGACCAAAATCAATGAAAAACTTGTACGGGTTAATACAGTGTGTGGACCATTCCTCATTCCATCAATGGCTCAAGCTAAACTCATTGATTCAAAGAATCGAACTGCATTCGTTCATTCATTGAAGCAAACTCAATCGTACATTCAATGACTCAAACGTTGTGTATTGAATCAATGACCCAAAGTTAACTCCTATATGTATAATGAATCAAACTGCACTCCTTTATTCACTGAAACAAAGTGCATTCATTCAGTGAATCAAATTGCATACATTCATTGAGTCAAACGTTATGTATTGAATCAATGAAACATACTTATCTCCTGCATTTTAAGCATTAAACTTCACTCCTTTATTTACTGAAACAAACTGCATGCTTTCATTGAATGAAACAAATTAAACGTACTAATTCAGTGAGTAGAGCTATTTTCATTCATTCAATGTCTCGCGGTTAATGCTATTCATCAAATGAAATGAACCACATTAATTGAATGGTTCAAACTGCAATCAGTCATTCCATGAAACAAATTGTACGTGTTACTTCAATGAGTAAAGCTTCTCTCGTTGATTCAATCAAACTGCATGCATACATTGAATCAAACAGCCTGCACGTGTTAACTCAAAATATCGAATTTAGCGCATGCATTCAAATGAAACAAACTGCATTCATTCATTCATTCATTCAATCAATCAAACTTCAATCATGCATTCAATTAATCAACCATTATTGATTGATTCCATGAAACAAATAAAACGCATTCTTGAAATGAACCTCATTGACCAAAATCAATGAACAAACTTGTACGGGTTAATACAATGTGTGGACCATTCCTCATTCCATCAATGGCTCAAGCTAAACTCATTCATTCAAAGAATCGAACTGCATTCGTTCATTCATTGACTCAAATTCTATCGTGCATTCAATGACTCAAAAGTTGTGTATTGAATCAATGACCCAAAGTTAACTCCTCCATGTATAATGAATCAAACTGCACTCCTTCATTCACTGAAACAAAGTGCATTTACTCAGTGAAACAAATTGCATACATTCGTTGAATCAAACGTTATGTATTGAATCAATGAAACATACTTATATCCTGCCTATAAAGCATCAAATTTCACTCCTTTATTTACTGACACAAACTGCATGCTTTCATTGAATGAAATAAACTACATGTCCTAATTCAGTGAGTAGAGCTAACGTCCCGAGGTTAATGCTATTCATCCAATGAAATGAACCACATTAATTCATTAAATGGATCAAACTGCAATCAGTCATTCCATGAAACAAACTGTACGCGTTATTTCAATGAGTAAAGCTTCTCTCATTTATTCAATGTCTTAAGATCAACACAGGATCAAACTACAATCGTACATTCAAGAAATCAGCCGTCATTCCTTGATTCAACACAACAAACCTAAAACAATCATGCAACGAAACCAAGTGCATTCGTTTATTCAATGAATCAAACGTTAGATATTGAATCAATGACACAATCTTAACTCCTACGTGTAATTAATCAAACTGCACTCATTTATATAATGAAATAAAGTGCATTCACTCAACTTATCTCATTAACTCAAAGTATCGAACTTAGCGCATGCATTCAATGAAACAAACTGCATTCATTCATTCAATCAATCAAACGTCATCCTACATTCAAGAAATCAACCGTCATTCCTTGATTCAACATAACAAACAAAACACAATCATACAATGAAACAACTGCATTCGTTAAATTCAATGAAACAAACGTTAGATATTGAATCAATGACATAGACTTAACACCTACTTGTAATGAATCAAACTGTACTCCTTTATTCACTGAAACAAAGTGAATCAAATTGCATACATTCATTGAATCAAACGTTATGTATTGAATCAATGAAACATACTTATCTCCTGCATTTTAAGCATCAAACTTCACTCCTTTATTTACTGAAATAAACTTCATGCTTTCATTGAATGAAACTAACTAACTAACAGTGAGGAGAGAAAATTTCATTCATTCAATGTCTCGAGGTTAATGCTATTCATCCAATGAAATGAACCACAGTAATTCATTGAATGAATCAAACTGCAACAAGTCATTCCATGAAACAACCTGTACGCGTTACTTCAATGAGTAAAGCTTCTCTCGTTTATTCAATGTCTCAAACTCAATCCAGGATCAAACTTCAATCGTACATTCAAGAAATCTGCCCTTATTCCTTGATTCAACACAATAAACCTAACACAATCATACAATGAAATCAACTGCATTCGTTTATTCAATGAATCTAACGTTAGATATTGAATCAATGACATAAACTTGACTTGTAATGAAGCAAACTGCACTCCTTTATTTACTGAAACAAAGTGCATTCACTCAGCGAATCCAACTGCATACATTCATTGAATGAAACATCTTGCACGTGTTAATTCAATGAGTACAACTTATCTCTAACTCAAAGTATCGAACTTAGCGCATGCATTCAATGAAACTAACTGCATTCATTCATTCTTTCATTCAATCCATCAAACTTCAATCATACATTCAAATAATCAACCATCATTGATTGATTCCATGAAACAAATAAAACTCATTCATGTAATGAATCTCATTGACCAAAATCAATGAAAAACTTGTACGGGTTAATACAGTGTGTGGACCATTCCTCATTCCATCAATGGCTCAAGCTAAACTCATTGATTCAAAGAATCGAACTGCATTCGTTCATTCATTGAAGCAAACTCAATCGTACATTCAATGACTCAAACGTTGTGTATTGAATCAATGACCCAAAGTTAACTCCTATATGTATAATGAATCAAACTGCACTCCTTTATTCACTGAAACAAAGTGCATTCATTCAGTGAATCAAATTGCATACATTCATTGAGTCAAACGTTATGTATTGAATCAATGAAACATACTTATCTCCTGCATTTTAAGCATTAAACTTTATTTACTGAAACAAACTGCATGCTTTCATTGAATGAAACAAATTAAACGTACTAATTCAGTGAGTAGAGCTATTTTCATTCATTCAATGTCTCGCGGTTAATGCTATTCATCAAATGAAATGAACCACATTAATTGAATGGTTCAAACTGCAATCAATCATTCCATGAAACAAATTGTACGTGTTACTTCAATGAGTAAAGCTTCTCTCGTTGATTCAATCAAACTGCATACATACATTGAATCAAACAGCCTGCACGTGTTAACTCAAAATATCGAATTTAGCGCATGCATTCAAATTAAACAAACTGCATTCATTCATTCATTCAATCAATCAAACTTCAATCATGCATTCAATTAATCAACCATTATTGATTGATTCCATGAAACAAATCAAACTCATTCATGTAATGAACCTCATTGACCAAAATCAATGAACAAACTTGTACGGGTTAATACAGTGTGTGGACCATTCCTCATTCCACCAATGGCTCAAGCTAAACTCATTCATTCAAAGAATCGAACTGCATTCGTTCATTCATTGACTCAAATTCTATCGTGCATTCAATGACTCAAACGTTGTGTATTGAATCAATGACCCAAAGTTAACTCCTACATGTATAATGAATTTGTTTCATTCAATGAAAGCATGCAGTTTATTTCAGTAAATAAAGGAGTGAAGTTTAATGCTTAAAATGCAGGACATAAGTATGTTTAATTGATTCAATACATAACGTTTGACTCAATGAATGTATGCAATTTGATTCACCGAATGAATGCACTTTGTTTCAGTGAATAAAGGAGTGCAGTTTGATTCATTATACGTGTAGGTCATTCAATGTCTCGAGGTTAATGCTATTCATCCAATGAAATGAACCACAGTAATTCATTGCATGAATCAAACTGCAATAAGTCATTCCATGAAACAACCTGTACGCGTTACTTCAATGAGTAAAGCTTCGCTCGTTTATTCAATGTCTCAAACTCAATCCAGGATCAAACTTCAATCGTACATTCAAGAAATCTGCCCTTATTCCTTGATTCAACACAATAAACCTAACACAATCATACAATGAAATCAACTGCATTCGTTTATTCAATGAATCTAACGTTAGATATTGAATCAATGACATAAACTTGACTTGTAATGAATCAAACTGCACTCCTTTATTTACTGAAACAAAGTGTATTCACTCAGCGAATCCAACTGCATACATTCATTGAATGAAACAGCTTGCACGTGTTAATTCAATGAGTACAACTTATCTCTAACTCAAAGTATCGAACTTAGCGCATGCATTCAATGAAACAAACTGCATTCATTCATTCATTCAATCAATCAAACTTCATCCTACATTCAAGAAATCAGCCGTTATTCCTTGATTCAACACAACAAACCAAACACAATCATACAATGAAACCAACTGCATTCGTTAAATTCAATGAATCAAACGTTAGATATTGAATCAATGACATAGACTTAACACAAAGTTAACTCCTACTTGTAATGAATCAAACTGCACTCCTTTATTCACTGACAGAAAGTGCATTCATTCAGTGAATCAAATTTCATACATTCATTGAATCAAACGTTATGTATTGAATCAATGAAACATAC
The DNA here is from genome assembly GCF_037043375.1 of Chiloscyllium plagiosum. Classification (NCBI taxonomy): domain Eukaryota; kingdom Metazoa; phylum Chordata; class Chondrichthyes; order Orectolobiformes; family Hemiscylliidae; genus Chiloscyllium; species Chiloscyllium plagiosum. The sequence goes on from NW_028270139.1 coordinate 23,209,680, forward strand.
TTATCTCCTGCATTTTAAGCATCAAACTTCACTCCTTTATTTACTGAAATAAACTTCATGCTTTCATTGAATGAAACTAACTAACTAACTAACTAACAGTGAGGAGGGAACATTTCATTCATTCAATGTCTCGAGGTTAATGCTATTCATCCAATGAAATGAACCACAGTAATTCATTGAATGAATCAAACTGCAATAAGTCATTCCATGAAACAACCTGTACGCGTTACTTCAATGAGTAAAGCTTCTCTCGTTTATTCAATGTCTCAAACTCAATCCAGGATCAAACGTCAATCGTACATTCAAGAAATCTGCCCTTATTCCTTGATTCAACACAATAAACCTAACACAATCATACAATGAAATCAACTGCATTCGTTTATTCAATGAATCTAACGTTAGATACTGAATCAATGACATAAACTTGACTTGTAATGAATCAAACTGCACTCCTTTATTTACTGAAACAAAGTGCATTCACTCAGCGAATCCAATTGCATACATTCATTGAATGAAACAGCTTGCACGTGTTAATTCAATGAGTACAACTTATCTCTAACTCAAAGTATCGAACTTTGCGCATGCATTCAATGAAACAAACTGCATTCATTCATTCATTCAATCAATCAAACTTCATCCTACATTCAAGAAATCAGCCGTTATTCCTTGATTCAACACAACAAACCAAACACAATCATACAATGAAACCAACTGCATTCGTTAAATTCAATGAATCAAACGTTAGTTATTGAATCAATGACATAGACTTAACACAAAGTTAACTCCTACTTGTAATGAATCAAACTGCACTCCTTTATTCACTGAAACAAAGTGCATTCATTCAGTGAATCAAATTGCATACATTCATTGAGTCAAACGATATGTATTGAATCAATGAAACATACTTATCTCCTGCATTTTAAGCATCAAACTTCACTCCTTTATTTACTGAAATAAACTGCATGCTTTCATTGAATGAAACTACAACTAACTAACAGTGAGGAGAGAAAATTTCATTCATTCAATGTCTCGAGGTTAATGCTATTCATCCAATGAAATGAACCACAGTAATTCATTGAATGAACCAAACTGCAATAAGTCATTCCATTAAACAACCTGTACGCGTCACTTCAATGAGTAAAGCTTCGCTCGTTTATTCAATGTCTCAAACTCAATCCAGGATCAAACTTCAATCGTACATTCAAGAAATCTGCCCTTATTCCTTGATTCAACACAATAAACCTAACACAATCATACAATGAAATCAACTGCATTCGTTTATTCAATGAATCTAACGTTAGATATTGAATCAATGACATAAACTTGACTTGTAATGAATCACACTGCACTCCTTTATTTACTGAAACAAAGTGCATTCACTCAGCGAATCCAACTGCATACATTCATTGAATGAAACAGCTTGCACGTGTTAATTCAATGAGTACAACTTATCTCTAACTCAAAGTATCGAACTTAGCGCATGCATTCAATGAAACAAACTGCATTCATTCATTCATTCAATCAATCAAACTTCATCCTACTTTCAAGAAATCAGCCGTTATTCCTTGATTCAACACAACAAACCAAACACAATCATACAATGAAACCAACTGCATTCGTTAAATTCAATGAATCAAACGTTAGATATTGAATCAATGACATAGACTTAACACAAAGTTAACTCCTACTTGTAATGAATCAAACTGCACTCCTTTATTCACTGAAACAAAGTGCATTCATTCAGTGAATCAAATTGCATACATTCATTGAGTCAAACGATATGTATTGAATCAATGAAACATACTTATCTCCTGCATTTTAAGCATCAAACTTCACTCCTTTATTTACTGAAATAAACTGCATGCTTTCATTGAATGAAACTAACTAACTAACAGTGAGGAGAGAAAATTTCATTCATTCAATGTCTCGAGGTTAATGCTATTCATCCAATGAAATGAACCACAGTAATTCATTGAATGAATCAAACTGCAATAAGTCATTCCATGAAACAACCTGTACGCGTTACTTCAATGAGTAAAGCTTCTCTCGTTTATTCAATGTCTCAAACTCAATCCAGGATCAAACTTCAATCGTACATTCAAGAAATCTGCCCTTATTCCTTGATTCAACACAATAAACCTAACACAATCATACAATGAAATCAACTGCATGCGTTTATTCAATGAATCTAACGTTAGATATTGAATCAATGACATAAACTTGACTTGTAATGAATCAAACTGCACTCCTTTATTTACTGAAACAAAGTGCATTCACTCAGCGAATCCAACTGCATACATTCATTGAATGAAACATGACTTGCACTTATCTCTAACTCAAAGTATCGAACTTAGCGCATGCATTCATTGAAACTAACTGCATTCATTCATTCTTTCATTCAATCCATCAAACTTCAATCATACATTCAAATAATCAACCATCATTGATTGATTCCATGAAACAAATAAAACTCATTCATGTAATGAATCTCATTGACCAAAATCAATGAAAAAACTTGTACGGGTTAATACAGTGTGTGGACCATTCCTCATTCCATCAATGGCTCAAGCTAAACTCATTCATTCAAAGAATCGAACTGCATTCGTTCATTCATTGAAGCAAACTCAATCGTACATTTAATGACTCAAACGTTGTGTATTGAATCAATGACCCAAAGTTACCTCCTATATGTATAATGAATCAAACTGCACTCCTTTATTCACTGAAACAAAGTGCATTCATTCAGTGAATCAAATTGCATACAAGCATTGAGTCAAACGTTATGTATTGAATCAATGAAACATACTTATCTCCTGCATTTTAAGCATTAAACTTCACTCCTTTATTTACTGAAACAAACTGCATGCTTTCATTGAATGAAACAAATTAAACGTACTAATTCAGTGAGTAGAGCTATTTTCATTCATTCAATGTCTCGCGGTTAATGCTATTCATCAAATGAAATGAACCACATTAATTGAATGGTTCAAACTGCAATCAGTCATTCCATGAAACAAATTGTACGTGTTACTTCAATGAGTAAAGCTTCTCTCGTTGATTCAATCAAACTGCATACATACACTGAATCAAACAGCCTGCACGTGTTAACTCAAAATATCGAATTTAGCGCATGCATTCAAATTAAACAAACTGCATTCATTCATTCATTCAATCAATCAAACTTCAATCATGCATTCAATTAATCAACCATTATTGATTGATTCCATGAAACAAATCAAACTCATTCATGTAATGAACCTCATTGACCAAAATCAATGAACAAACTTGTACGGGTTAATACAGTGTGTGGACCATTCCTCATTCCATCAATGGCTCAAGCTAAACTCATTCATTCAAAGAATCGAACTGCATTCGTTCATTCATTGACTCAAATTCTATCGTGCATTCAATGACTCAAACGTTGTGTATTGAATCAATGATTCAGAGTTAACTCCTACATGTATAATGAATCAAACTGCACTCCTTCATTCACTGAAACAAAGTGCATTTACTCAGTGAAACAAATTGCGTACATTCATTGAATCAAACGTTATGTATTGAATCAATGAAACATACTTATATCCTGCATATAAAGCATCATATTTCACTCCTTTATTTACTGAAACAAACTGCATGCGTTCCTTGAATGAAATAAACTAAATGTACTAATTCAGTGAGTAGAGCTAATGTCCCGAGGTTAATACTATTCATCCAATGAAATGAACCACATTAATTCATTAAATGGATCAAACTGCAATCAGTCATTCCATGAAACAAACTGTACGCGTTATTTCAATGTGTAAAGCTTCTCTCATTTATTCAATGTCTTAAGATCAACACAGGATCAAACTACAATCGCACATTCAAGAAATCAGCCGTCATTCCTTGATTCAACACAACAAACCTAAAACAATCATGCAACGAAACCTAGTGCATTCGTTTATTCAATGAATCAAACGTTAGATATTGAATCAATGACACAAACGTAACTCCTACATGTAATGATTCAAACTGCACTCCTTTATATAATGAAATAAAGTGCATTCACTCAACTTATCTCATTAACTTAAAGTATCGAACTTAGCGCATGCATTCAATGAAACAAACTGCATTCATTCATTCATTCAATCAATCAAACAAAGTGCATTCATTCAGTGAATCAAATTGCATACATTCATTGAGTCAAACGTTATGTATTGAATCAATGAAACATACTTACCTCCTGCATTTTAAGCATCAAACTTCACTCCTTTATTTACTGAAATAAACTGCAGGCTTTCATTGAATGAAACTAACTAACTAACAGTGAGGAGAGAACATTTCATTCATTCAATGTCTCGAGGTTAATGCTATTCATCCAATGAAATGAACCACAGTAATTCATTGAATGAATCAAACTGCAATAAGTCATTCCATGAAACAACCTGTACGCGTTACTTCAATGAGTAAAGTTTCTCTCGTTTATTCAATGTCTCAAACTCAATCCAGGATCAAACTTCAATCGTGCATTCAAGTCATCTGCCCTTATTCCTTGATTCAACACAATAAACGTAACACAATCATACAATGAAATCAACTGCATTCGTTTATTCAATGAATCTAACGTTAGATATTGAATCAATGACATAAACTTGACTTGTAATGACTCAAACGGCACTCCTTTATTTACTGAAACAAAGTGCATTCACTCAGCGAATCCAACTGCATACATTCATTGAATGAAACATCTTGCACGTGTTAATTCAATGAGTACAACTTATCTCTAACTCAAAGTATCGAACTTAGCGCATGCATTCAATGAAACTAACTGCATTCATTCCTTCTTTCATTCAATCAATCAAACTTCAATCATACATTCAAATAATCAACCATCATTGATTGATTCCATGAAACAAATAAAACTCATTCAGCCTGTTTCTTTCAATGTATGTATGCAGTTAGATTCACTGAGTGAATGCACTTTATTTCAGTAAATAAAGGAGTGCAGTTTGATTCATTACAAGCAGGAGTTGTGTCATTGATTCAATATCTAACGTTTGATTCATTGAATTAACGAAAGCAGTTGGTTTCATTGTATGATTGTGTTCGGTTTGTTGTGTTGAATCAAGGAATAGCGGCTGATGTCTTGAAAGTACGATGGAAGTTTGATCCTGTGTATGAATGTGTTAAGCTTGAGACATTGAACAAATGAGAGAAGCTTTACTCATTGAAGTAACGCGTACAGTTTGTTTCATGGAATGACTGATTGCAGTTTGATTCATTCAATGAATTAATGTGGTTCATTTCATTGGATGAATAGCATGAAGGTCGGAACATTGAATTAATGAAGTTAGCTCCAATCACTGAATTAGCACGTTTAGTTTGTTTCATTCAATGAAAGCATGAAGTTTGTGACAGAAAATAAATGAGTGAAGTTTGATGCATTATGTGCAGGAGATAAGTATGTTTCATTGATTCAATACATAACGTTTGATTCAATGAATGTATGCAATTTGATTCACTGAGTGAATGCACTTTATGTCAGTAAATAAAGGAGTGTGGTTTGATTCATTGCAAGTATGGGTTAGGTTTGTGTCATTGATTCAATATCTAACGTTTGATTCATAGAATTAACAAACGCAGTTGATTTCATTGTATAATTGTGTAAGGTTTGTTGTGTTGAATCAAGGAATAACGGCTGATTTCTGGAATGTACTTTTGAAGTTTGATTGATTGAATGAATGAATGAATGAATGCAGTTTTTTTCGTTGAATGCAAGCGCTAAGTTCGATACTTTGAGTTAATGAGAGAAGCTGTACTCATTGAATTAACATGTGCAGGCTGTTTCTTTCAATGTGTGTATACAGTTAGATTCACGGAGTGAATGCACTTTATTTCAGTAAATAAAGGAGTGCAGTTTGATTCATTACAAGCAGGAGTTGTGTCATTGATTCAATATCTAACGTTTGATTCATTGAATTAACGAAAGCAGTTGGTTTCATTGTATGATTGTGTTCGGTTTGTTGTGTTGAAGCAAGGAATAACGGCTGATTTCTTGAATGTATGAATGCAGTTTGATTCTTTGAATGAATGAGTTAAGCTTGGGCCATTGATGGAATGAGGAATGCTCTACACACTGAATTAACCCGTACGGTGTTTTCATTGATTGAGTGCAATTCGGTTCATTACATGAATTAATTTGGTTTGTTTCATGCAATCAATAAATAACGTTTGAGTATTTGAATCTACGTTTGAAATTTGATTGATTGAATGAATGAATGCTGTTTGTTTCATTGAATGCATCCGCTAAGTTCGAAACTTTGAGTTAATGAGATAAGCAGTACTCTTTGAATTAACACGTGCAGGCTGTTTCTTTCAATGTATGTATGCAGATTGATTTGCTGAGTGAATGGACTTTATTTCATTACACAAAGGTGTGCAGTTTGATTCATTACAAGTAGGAGTTGAATTTGTGTCTTTGATTCAATATCTAACATTTGATTCATTGAATAAAGGAATGCAGTTGGTTTCATTGTATGATTGCGTTACGTTTATTGTGTTGAATCAAGGAATAACCGCTGATTTCTTGAATGTAAAATTGAAGTTTGATCCTGTGTTGAACTTGAGACATGGAATAAATGAGAGAAGCTTTACTCATTCAAGTAACGCGTACAGTTTGTTTCATGGAATGACTGATTGCAGTTTGATCCATTCAATGAATTAATGTGGTTCATTTCATTGGATGAATAGCATAAAGCTCGGAACATTGAATTAATGAAGTTAGCTTTAATCACTGAATTAGAACGTTTAATTTGTTTCATTCAATGAAAGCATGAAGTTTGTAACAGAAAATAAATGAGTGAAGTTTGATGCATTATGTGCAGGAGATAAGTATGTTTCATTGATTCAATACATAACGTTTGATTCAATGAATGTATGCAATTTGATTCACTGAGTGAATGCACTTTATGTCAGTAAATAAAGGAGTGTGGTTTGATTCATTACCAGTATGTGTTAAGTTTGTGTCATTGATTCAATATCTAACGTTTGATTCGTAGAATTAACAAACGCAGTTGATTTCATTGTATAATTGTGTAAGGTTTGTTGTGTTGAATCAAGGAATAACGGCTGATTTCTGGAATGTACCGTTGAGGTTTGATTGATTGAATGAATGAATGATGCAGTTTTTTTCGTTGAATGCATGCGCTAAGTTCGATACTTTGAGTTAATGAGAGAAGCTGTACTCATTGAATTAACATGTGCAGGCTGTTTCTTTCGATATGTGTATGCAGTTAGATTCACTGAGTGAATGCGCTTTATTTCAGTAAATAAAGGAGTGCAGTTTGATTCATTACAAGGTGGAGTTGTGTCATTGATTCAATATCTAACGTTTGATTCATTGAATTAACGAAAGCAGTTGGTTTCATTGTATGATTGTGTTCGGTTTGTTGTGTTGAATCAAGGAATAACGGCTGATTTCTTGAAAGTACGATGGAAGTTTGATCCTGTGTATGAATGTGTTAAGCTTGAGACATTGAACAAACGAGAGAAGCTTTACTCATTGAAGTAACGCGTACAGTTTGTTTCATGTTATGACTGATTGCAGTTTGATTCATTCAATGAATTAGTGTGGTTCATTTCATGGATGAATAGCATGAACCTCAGGTCATTGAATGAATGAAGTTAGCTCTACTCACTGAATTTGCACGTTTAGTTTGTTTCATTCAATGAAAGCATGAAGTTTGTTTCAGTAAATAAAGAAGTGAAGTTTGATGCTTTATATGCAGGAGATAAGTATGTTTCATTGATTCAATACATAACGTTTGATTCAATGAATGTATGCAATTTGATTCACTGAGTGAATGCAATTTGTTTCAGTAAATAAAGGAGTGCAGTTTGATTCATTTCAAGTAGGAGTTAAGTTTGTGTCATTGATTCAATATCTTATGTTTGATTCATAGAATTAACAAACGCAGTTGATTTCATTGTATGATTGTGTTCGGTTTGTTGTGTTGAATCAAGGAATAACGGCTGATTTCTTGAATGTACGGTTGAAGTTTGATTGATTGAATGAATGCAGTTTGTTTCGTTGAATGCAATGCGCTAAGTTCGATACTTTGAGTTAATGAGAGAAGCTGTACTCATTGAATTAACTTGTGCAGGCTGTTTCTTTCAACGTATGTATGCAGTTAGATTCACTGAGTGAATGCACTTTATTTCAGTAAAAAAAGGAGTGCAGTTTGATTCATTACAAGCAGGAGTTGTGTCATTGATTCAATATCTAACGTTTGATTCATTGAATTAACAAAAGCATTTGATTTCATTGTATGATTGTGTTAGGTTTGTTGTGTTGAATCAAGGAATAACGGCTGATTTCTTGAATGTATGAATGCAGTTTGATTCTTTGAATGAATGAGTTAAGCTTGGGCCATTGATGGAATGAGGAATGCTCTACACACTGAATTAACCCGTACGGTGTTTTCATTGATTGAGTGCAATTAGGTTCATTACATGAATTAATTTGGTTTGTTTCATGCAATCACTAAATAACGTTTGAGTATTTGAATCTACGTTTGAAATTTGATTGATTGAATGAATGAATGCTGTTTGTTTCATTGAATGCATCCGCTAAGTTCGAAACTTTGAGTTGATGAGATAAGCCGTACTCTTTGAATTAACACGTGCAGGCTGTTTCTTTCAATGTATGTATGCAGATTGATTTGCTGAGTGAATGCACTTTAAAACGTAACGCAATGTACGTTCAACTGATTCAAAACGTAACGCAATCATACAATGAAACCAACTGCATTACTTTATTCAATGAATCAAATGTTAGATATTGAATCAAAGACACAAATTCAACTCCTACTTGTAATGAATCAAACTGCACACCTTTGTGTAATGACATAGCCTTACTGGATATTCTGAGTGGCCGGGGTATGTTTTGGTTCTGCACTCCTTTATTTATTGAAACAAACCGCATTCATTCAGTGAATCAAATTGCATGCATTCATTGAGTCATAAACTCCATTCATTCACTCAGTGAGTAGAGAGCTTAGATCATTAGTTCAGTGTCTCGAGTTTAACGCTATTCATTCAAAGAAACGAACAACATTCATTCATTCAATCAATCAAACTGCATTCAGTCATCGATGAAACTAACTGCACATGTTATTTCAAAGATTAGAGCTTGTCTCATTCATTCAATGTCTCAAGCTTAACTTATTCATACAAAGAATCAAACTTCAATCTGACATTCAACAGATCAAACGTTCCGTATCGAATGAGTGATTCAATGAATGGACGATGTAGTCTGATTCTTAAAATGACTGAGTTAAGCTTGTGACATTGAATGAATGAGACAAGTTCTACTCTTTGAAATAACATGTGCAGTTTCTTACATTGAACGAATGAGTGCACTTAGATTCATTACATGAATGAGTTTGGTTTGTTTCATGGAATCAAAGAATAACGTTGATTATTTGAACGTACGATTGAAGTTTGAATTAATGAATGAATGAATGCAGTTCGTTCATTGAATGCGTGCGTGTTAAGTTCGATACGTTTTGTTCATGAGATAAGCTGTACTCATTGAATTAACACGTGCAGGCTGTTTCATTCAATGAATGTATGCACTTTGATTCACTGAGTGAATGCACTTTGTTTCAGTAAATAAAGGAGTGCAGTATGATTCATTACAAGTAGACATTGAATGAATGAGACAAGCTCTAATATTTGAAATAACATGTGCAGTTTGTTTCATTGAATGACTGAATGCAGTTTGATTGATTGAATGAATGAATGTAGCTCGTTTCTTTGAATGAAAAGCGTTAAGCTCGAGACAGTGAACTAATGAGCTAAGCTCTCTACTCACTGAGTGAATGCATGGAGTTTGTTTCAGTCAATGAATGAATGCGGTTTGTTTCAATGAATAAAGGAGTGCAGTTTGATGTATGCAGGAGATAAGTTTGTTTCATTGATTCAATACACAACGTTTGATTCATTGATTGTGAGATGAATTGATTGTTTGATTCAATGAATGGATGATGCAGTTTGATTCTTAAAATGAATGAGTTAAGCTTGTGACATTGAATGAATTAGTTGTGGCATACTTATGGGAATCCTCATCGATTCACAATGGCAGTTTCGCATGCCTTATATCCAGCTTTGTGAAGGACAGATTTGTGTCTGTCTTCAATGCGATAGATCGGTTATTTATCCGGCTTTGTTTCATCAAAATCTCTACAAAGGCAAACTAAATCACAATGGATAAGACCAGTGCTGCCCAAAGGTGGTATATCAAAACTAAATTCCTTCTCCCACTCCTCAGCGCATTGGCTCACTTGATCAGGGTAACCTTTGAAACCTTTGCTCACCTACTTCACAGACAGATTTTGGTGTCATCTGCAAACTTACTAACCCATAGAGTCATTGAGATATAGAACATGGAAACAGACCTTTAAGCTCACTGTCCATGCCAACCAGTTATTCTAAATCTATCTAGCCCCATTTGCCAGTACTTCGCCTATACCCCTCTGAATCTTTTCTATTCATGTTTTATTAAATGTCATAAGTGAACCAGTCTCCACCACATCCTCTGGCAGCTCATTTCACACACACAACCATGTTTCCTATATTCTCATACAAATCCTTTTATACAAAATTACAAATGGCAATGGAGCATCAATGCTTGTGCTCATCACAGACGTTCAGTTTGAACAACAACCCTTCACGCTCATAAAACCAAATGATCTAAACACAAAAAACCAAGAACCTCTGATTTGGAGATGCTGGACTGGGGTGTACGAAGTTAAAAATCACACAACGACAGATTATCGCGCAATAGGTTTAATTGAAAGCACACTAGCTTTCGGAGCGGCGCTCCTTCATCAGGTGGTTGTGGAGGCACAAATCTAAAACACAGAATTTATAGCAAAATGTTACAGTGTGATGTAACTGAAATTATACATTGAAAAATACCTTGATTGTCTGTTGAGTCTTTCATCTGTTCGAATACCATGATAGTCTCACTTCTTTCATGTTGCAAATTACAAAACCTTTTTTTTTAAAGTTGCATTCTCAGGTTAACTGGAACAATTGGTGTTAGCTAGACAATAAATTGAAGGTGTTAGCCCCTTCTGTTCTCTGTCCGTGCCATGATGTTTAGATTGATTCTCAACTCAAAAAGTGAGATAACAGAGTTTTACATGAATTCATGCAGTTTTTGAGCAAAGTACAATGTACCTCTGCAAGTACAAATTTACCCCACAAACGTATATGTATATGTGTGCATGTGGGTCATTGTGCGCATGTGCGTGTGCATGCGTGTGTCTGTGTTGGATGGTTGTGCGTGAGAGAGTGTGTATATGCGTTTGTGAGTGTAGTGTGTCTTAAATCTCAGAGGATGTGAGAGTGGGGGAGTACGTGTTGTAAGGGTGTGTGTGGGTGTTTGCATGCATGTCCGTGTGTCAGTGTGTGTGTGTGTGTGTATAGTGCAATAGTGGTCACCTGTAGTGTGACATGAACCCAAGGTCCCAGTTGAGGCCCTCCCTATGGGTATGGAATTTAGCTATCAGCCTCTGCTCGGCCACTTTTCGCTGCTGCCTGTCCGGAAGTCCACCTTGGAGGATGATCACCCGAAGGTCCGAGATCGAATGTCTTGGAACGCTGAAGTGTTCCTCAACTGGGAGGGAACACTCCTGAATGTTGATTGTTGTGCGGTACCTATTCATCCGTTGCTAGGTTTCCCCAATATACCATGCCTCAGGGCATCCTTGCCTGCAACGTATAAGATAGACAGCGTTGGCTGAGTCACTTGAGTACCTGCCATGTACATGGTGGGAGGTATCGCTACATGTAATTGTGGTATCCATGTCCACACTCTGACACATCTTGCAGCGCCTACCGTGCCAGGGTTGTATGAAGTTGTCCTGAAAGTCGGGCAGCTTGCTACAAACAATGATCTGTTTGAGGTTTGGTGGTTGTTTAAAGGCAAGCAGTAGAGGTGTGGGGAAGGTCTTGGCGAGGTGTTCATCCTCATTGATAATGTGTTGCAGGTCACGAAAAACATGGCGTAATTTTTCAGCTCCTGGGAAGTACTGAACAATGAAGGGTACTCAGTTGGTTGCAGCACGTGTCTGTTTCCGGAGGAGGTCACTGCTGTTCCTTGCTGTGGCACGTCCGAACTGGCAGTCATTCTTATGAGAGCAGCCCTGAGTACTTCCAGGTACTCCTCATCTGTGCAAATCCGGTGTACACGTAGGCCTAGTCCAAGGGCCTACGTGTACACCGTTTTAATATGTTTTGGGTGGAAGCTAGAGAAGTATAGCATTGTGAGGTTGTCTGTGGGTTTGCAGTAGAGGTGCAGCAGTAGTGCTGAGGTGTCCATCCTTGATGGTGATGCATATGTCCAAGAATGAGACAGATATTCAAGAGTAGTCCCTGGTGAATTTGATGGTGGGATGAAACTTGTTGATATTACTATGTAGTTTTATCAGTGAGTTCAGAGAAAGAAAATGTCGTCAATGTACCGAGTGTACACAATTGGTTGGAGATCCTGCATAGAGAAGAAGCCTTGTTTGAATCTGTGCATGAGGATGTTGGCATATTGGGGTACAATTTGGTCCCCATGACTGTTCCATGTGTCTGCCCATCCTCTTTCAAGCTGAGGAGGGACTAATGTTGGACTGGGGTCGACAAAGTTAAAAAATCACACAACACCAGGTTATAGTCCAACAGGTTTATTCAAAGTACTCGCAGCAGCGCTCCAAATGTTTAAAATCCAGAGGAAAGTCCCATGCTCATACAAAGAATAAAGAAAATTTACAGCCCAGGAACAAGCCTGAGCCAATCGAAATGTACTGACTAAAACTGTTGGTCAATTCCTAAGCATCTGTATCCCTCTACTCCCCACCTATTCATGCATTTATCCAGACGCACCTTAAATAAATCTACCAGCCTCTACCACGTCTGCTGGCAACAAATTTCAAACGCCCACCACCCTCTGTGTGTATCCCCCTTAAACTTTCCACCACTCATCTTGAAAGCGTGACCTCCCGCTATTGAATCCTTCATCCTGGGAAAAAGCTTGTCTCTATCTACCCTTCATGATATTGTAAACCTCAATCAGGTCCCCCTCTCAATCACCTTTTTTCTAATGAAAATAAACTTTCTCCATAGCTAGCACCGTCCATACCAGGCAATATCCTTGTAAACCTTCTCCAAAGCATCCACATCCTTTTCGTAATGTGGCGACCAGTACTATACACAGTATTCTAAATGCAGCCGAACCAATGTCTTGTACAATTTTAACATGACTTGCCAGCTCTTATACTCAATACCCCGTCCGATGAAGGCAAGCATACTATATACCTTCTTGACCACTCTATCTGCCTGTGCAGCAATCTTCAGGCTACAATGGTCCTGCACTTCCAGATCTCTCTGCCCATCAACTTTTCCCAAGGCTTAGTCTTGCCTAAATGCATCACCTCACTTTTGTCTGGATTGTAAACCATCCCCACAATCCCCGTCCCCACATTTGACAAATGAACTTCATACACATCCAACCACTTTCAATAGGTGCATAAAATAATAAAAAGCATAGATATCATGAAGGTACTGGTACAGTTACATGTCGATGGAGTCCAGGCTTTGCTTGGCCAATCCCATGAACATGGCGCACTGCTGGCAGCAACTATTGCTCTTGTTGGTCAAGATGGTTGTGTTGGCAAGCAACCCTGGCCACCACATATAACCTCGCTTCAACATCTTCATTTTGGAAATCACAGGATGACCTAGTAGATCTCAGCCAGTATCGGAAAGTGACCTTTGCTTGGGACAAATACACTTGTTCCCCACTTCAGTATGCCGTCCCCAATGGTTATCTGGTCTCGGGAGGTCCAGAAAGGATTCAATCCTGTTTGCGATGACCCTTCCAGCTTCACACCACCAGCTGTTGTTGTTTTGCAAGACGGGATCTTGTTATATCCACAGTCTGACATTTTCAGACCTAAACATAAGAGCTTCACGTGTCAGCATCACATCTCACTGGGAATTATTCAATGCTACTATCTTCAACGATGATACCTGCTTTTTCATTTCCCAAAATGTTACTACTCGGCAACATGACTAGTTGCAATGCTGATCGTTTCTGAATAGCAAATCTAAGCTACTAAGGTGCAGGCCATGTCATTATACAATTTTCTGTAATAATTCACCAGCCCGAGGAAAGACCAAAAATCCGATACAGATGTGGAAGCCGAGGAACCCTTGGCTGCCCACACTATCTTTGTGCCCACTCTTATCAATGCTGAGGCTCAAGGAGGTCACTGGGGTGTGTTGGAACATAATTTTTTGTCCTTTCTAAGGCCTTGGAGAAATGTTAAGTGCTGTTTAATGTTCTTCCCAGTTATTAGAACATCATACTGACAAATAACGACTCGGGGTTGACCTTGTAAAATGTTCTCCGTCATTCACTGGAAAGTTTCACCAGCTGATGATAATCCAAAAGATAGGCAGTCAAGCATACAGGCTCCACCCCTTATGGGTATTAACTGTATCATATTTATGGGAATTCTCATCGAATCACAATGGCACGTTCGCATGGCTCATATCCAACTTCATGAAAACAGGTCCCCTGCAATTTTGCATCCAAAGCCTCGATGCGATAGATCTGATATCTATCTAACTTCAAAAATTTGTTCACCGTTTGTTTAAAATGTCAACAAAGGTAAATCGACTCAGCATAGCTACGGCTGCTCAAAGGGCATACTGTAGTGAATTGATGATTGCTTCACAGTCCAGCTTCATGATTTGTGAGGGCTCAAAATTGGACAACTTGTCATCGGCGAGATCCTGCAGCGAGGTACATTCAGAAGTGTTGAGGTGATCACACAGACCTACTCAACACTGGTTCAAAGGGAAAATAGATGAATGTTGAAGCCATTTATCATTATAACGACTTACATGCTGTTGTGGACCAGACAAAGGATGGTGATAATCTTCATGGTGGAACTCAACCGGAGAAGAATGCTCCACAAATGCTTCCCAATTGATGGTGTCAAAGGCCTTTGTAAAATCTAAGAGGGCCATCTACAGGAGTGATAATCATGTCCATTGTGCTCCTCTGTGGCTGAAAGCCACACTGAGACTCCGGGGGAGGGGTTCCTCAGCCAAAAGGACGACACAATTGAAAAGGCCCTCTGTGATGGATTTTCCAAAGGTCGATATCAGGGATATTCCCCTCTAGTTACTAGAGTCTGACATGCTCCCTTTTTGAAAATACTAATGACTTTGGCAGCTGGGAGGTCTCCTGGGATGCATCTCCTCCATTCAGGAAAGGCAGATTAGGGCATGCAGCTGCACTGGGAGTTCTAGGCCCCCGCACTTCAATGACTCTGGGGGAATACTGTTTACCATCAGCCTTGTTCTTAAGCTGGAGGACAGCCTACTTTGTTTCGGCCATAAAATAAAATACTTTGTTTATTGCTGAGCTCCTTCCATGTAAGATGCTGTGGGATCCAATTTAAGAATTTCCACGTGAACAGTACATGAGACTGACGGAGCCTTCATAGAGACAGCTTGAGTGAGCAGAACCTCTGACATCTGCCAGTCAGGACTCCTGTGTGGAACAGGTTAACAGCCCCAACCTGGGAAACTACATCCCATGAGGCTCACTCTCACTGACTACATTGTCTCAAGAAATAGATAGGTAAGAAAGTAATTGCACATTCTCTTGCCTGCAACATCGCGAGTCATTTTCCCACGAGGTCCGCTTCCTCAGACTCTGGCTTGGATACTGATGGCATGTGCTGGATCGTAGCCACCTCTTGCATTTCAGAAAACAATCATCATCTTCCGCAGGTGGTAATGGCGTCAAAGCTATGGCATCTGCCATGTCCATCTCACCCTCAGAGGTTTCTTCCACACTGGGAAGATGTGCAGAACCCACAGGTGCGGACAGCCTTACTGGATATTCTGAGTGGCCGGGGTATGTTTTGGTTCTGCACTCCTTTATTTATTGAAACAAACCGCATTCATTCAGTGAATCAAATTGCATGCATTCATTGAGTCATAAACTCCATTCATTCACTCAGTGAGTAGAGAGCTTAGATCATTAGTTCAGTGTCTCGAGTTTAACGCTATTCATTCAAAGAAACGAACAACATTCATTCATTCAATCAATCAAACTGCATTCAGTCATCGATGAAACTAACTGCACATGTTATTTCAAAGATTAGAGCTTGTCTCATTCATTCAATGTCTCAAGCTTAACTTATTCATACAAAGAATCAAACTTCAATCTGACATTCAACAGATCAAACGTTCCGTATCGAATGAGTGATTCAATGAATGGACGATGTAGTCTGATTCTTAAAATGACTGAGTTAAGCTTGTGACATTGAATGAATGAGACAAGTTCTACTCTTTGAAATAACATGTGCAGTTTCTTACATTGAACGAATGAGTGCACTTAGATTCATTACATGAATGAGTTTGGTTTGTTTCATGGAATCAAAGAATAACGTTGATTATTTGAACGTACGATTGAAGTTTGAATTAATGAATGAATGAATGCAGTTCGTTCATTGAATGCATGTGTGTTAAGTTCGATACGTTTTGTTCATGAGATAAGCTGTACTCATTGAATTAACACGTGCAGGCTGTTTCATTCAATGAATGTATGCACTTTGATTCACTGAGTGAATGCACTTTGTTTCAGTAAATAAAGGAGTGCAGTATGATTCATTACAAGTAGACATTGAATGAATGAGACAAGCTCTAATGTTTGAAATAACATGTGCAGTTTGTTTCATTGAATGACTGAATGCAGTTTGATTGATTGAATGAATGAATGTAGCTCGTTTCTTTGAATGAAAAGCGTTAAGCTCGAGACAGTGAACTAATGAGCTAAGCTCTCTACTCACTGAGTGAATGCATGGAGTTTGTTTCAGTCAATGAGTGAATGCGGTTTGTTTCAATGAATAAAGGAGTGCAGTTTGATGTATGCAGGAGATAAGTTTGTTTCATTGATTCAATACACAACGTTTGATTCATTGATTGTGAGATGAATTGATTGTTTGATTCAATGAATGGATGATGCAGTTTGATTCTTAAAATGAATGAGTTAAGCTTGTGACATTGAATGAATTAGTTGTGGCATACTTATGGGAATCCTCATCGATTCACAATGGCAGTTTCGCATGCCTTATATCCAGCTTTGTGAAGGACAGATTTGTGTCTGTCTTCAATGCGATAGATCGGTTATTTATCCGGCTTTGTTTCATCAAAATCTCTACAAAGGCAAACTAAATCACAATGGATAAGACCAGTGCTGCCCAAAGGTGGTATATCAAAACTAAATTCCTTCTCCCACTCCTCAGCGCATTGGCTCACTTGATCAGGGTAACCTTTGAAACCTTTGCTCACCTACTTCACAGACAGATTTTGGTGTCATCTGCAAACTTACTAACCCATAGAGTCATTGAGATATAGAACATGGAAACAGACCTTTCAGCTCACTGTCCATGCCAACCAGTTATTCTAAATCTATCTAGCCCCATTTGCCAGTACTTCGCCTATACCCCTCTGAATCTTTTCTATTCATGTTTTATTAAATGTCATAAGTGAACCAGTCTCCACCACATCCTCTGGCAGCTCATTTCACACACACAACCATGTTTCCTATATTCTCATACAAATCCTTTTATACAAAATTACAAATGGCAATGGAGCATCAATGCTTGTGCTCATCACAGACGTTCAGTTTGAACAACAACCCTTCACGCTCATAAAACCAAATGATCTAAACACAAAAAACCAAGAACCTCTGATTTGGAGATGCTGGACTGGGGTGTACGAAGTTAAAAATCACACAACGACAGATTATCGCGCAATAGGTTTAATTGAAAGCACACTAGCTTTCGGAGCGGCGCTCCTTCATCAGGTGGTTGTGGAGGCACAAATCTAAAACACAGAATTTATAGCAAAATGTTACAGTGTGATGTAACTGAAATTATACATTGAAAAATACCTTGATTGTCTGTTGAGTCTTTCATCTGTTCGAATACCATGATAGTCTCACTTCTTTCATGTTGCAAATTACAAAACCTTTTTTTTTAAAGTTGCATTCTCAGGTTAACTGGAACAATTGGTGTTAGCTAGACAATAAATTGAAGGTGTTAGCCCCTTCTGTTCTCTGTCCGTGCCATGATGTTTAGATTGATTCTCAACTCAAAAAGTGAGATAACAGAGTTTTACATGAATTCATGCAGTTTTTGAGCAAAGTACAATGTACCTCTGCAAGTACAAATTTACCCCACAAACGTATATGTATATGTGTGCATGTGGGTCATTGTGCGCATGTGCGTGTGCATGCGTGTGTCTGTGTTGGATGGTTGTGCGTGAGAGAGTGTGTATATGCGTTTGTGAGTGTAGTGTGTCTTAAATCTCAGAGGATGTGAGAGTGGGGGAGTACGTGTTGTAAGGGTGTGTGTGGGTGTTTGCATGCATGTCCGTGTGTCAGTGTGTGTGTGTGTGTGTATAGTGCAATAGTGGTCACCTGTAGTGTGACATGAACCCAAGGTCCCAGTTGAGGCCCTCCCTATTGGTATGGAATTTAGCTATCAGCCTCTGCTCGGCCACTTTTCGCTGCTGCCTGTCCGGAAGTCCACCTTGGAGGATGATCACCCGAAGGTCCGAGATCGAATGTCTTGGAACGCTGAAGTGTTCCTCAACTGGGAGGGAACACTCCTGAATGTTGATTGTTGTGCGGTACCTATTCATCCGTTGCTAGGTTTCCCCAATATACCATGCCTCAGGGCATCCTTGCCTGCAACGTATAAGATAGACAGCGTTGGCTGAGTCACTTGAGTACCTGCCATGTACATGGTGGGAGGTATCCCTACATGTAATTGTGGTATCCATGTCCACACTCTGACACATCTTGCAGCGCCTACCGTGCCAGGGTTGTATGAAGTTGTCCTGAAAGTCGGGCAGCTTGCTACAAACAATGATCTGTTTGAGGTTTGGTGGTTGTTTAAAGGCAAGCAGTAGAGGTGTGGGGAAGGTCTTGGCGAGGTGTTCATCCTCATTGATAATGTGTTGCAGGTCACGAAAAACATGGCGTAATTTTTCAGCTCCTGGGAAGTACTGAACAATGAAGGGTACTCAGTTGGTTGCAGCACGTGTCTGTTTCCGGAGGAGGTCACTGCTGTTCCTTGCTGTGGCACGTCCGAACTGGCAGTCGAGACAGATATTCAAGAGTAGTCCCTGGTGAATTTGATGGTGGGATGAAACTTGTTGATATTACTATGTAGTTTTATCAGTGAGTTCAGAGAAAGAAAATGTCGTCAATGTACCGAGTGTACACAATTGGTTGGAGATCCTGCATAGAGAAGAAGCCTTGTTTGAATCTGTGCATGAGGATGTTGGCATATTGGGGTACAATTTGGTCCCCATGACTGTTCCATGTGTCTGCCCATCCTCTTTCAAGCTGAGGAGGGACTAATGTTGGACTGGGGTCGACAAAGTTAAAAAATCACACAACACCAGGTTATAGTCCAACAGGTTTATTCAAAGTACTCGCAGCAGCGCTCCAAATGTTTAAAATCCAGAGGAAAGTCCCATGCTCATACAAAGAATAAAGAAAATTTACAGCCCAGGAACAAGCCTGAGCCAATCGAAATGTACTGACTAAAACTGTTGGTCAATTCCTAAGCATCTGTATCCCTCTACTCCCCACCTATTCATGCATTTATCCAGACGCACCTTAAATAAATCTACCAGCCTCTACCACGTCTGCTGGCAACAAATTTCAAACGCCCACCACCCTCTGTGTGTATCCCCCTTAAACTTTCCACCACTCATCTTGAAAGCGTGACCTCCCGCTATTGAATCCTTCATCCTGGGAAAAAGCTTGTCTCTATCTACCCTTCATGATATTGTAAACCTCAATCAGGTCCCCCTCTCAATCACCTTTTTTCTAATGAAAATAAACTTTCTCCATAGCTAGCACTGTCCATACCAGGCAATATCCTTGTAAACCTTCTCCAAAGCATCCACATCCTTTTCGTAATGTGGCGACCAGTACTATACACAGTATTCTAAATGCAGCCGAACCAATGTCTTGTACAATTTTAACATGACTTGCCAGCTCTTATACTCAATACCCCGTCCGATGAAGGCAAGCATACTATATACCTTCTTGACCACTCTATCTGCCTGTGCAGCAATCTTCAGGCTACAATGGTCCTGCACTTCCAGATCTCTCTGCCCATCAACTTTTCCCAAGGCTTAGTCTTGCCTAAATGCATCACCTCACTTTTGTCTGGATTGTAAACCATCCCCACAATCCCCGTCCCCACATTTGACAAATGAACTTCATACACATCCAACCACTTTCAATAGGTGCGGTGCATACAATAATAAAAAGCATAGATATCATGAAGGTACTGGTACAGTTACATGTCGATGGAGTCCAGGCTTTGCTTGGCCAATCCCATGAACATGGCGCACTGCTGGCAGCAACTATTGCTCTTGTTGGTCAAGATGGTTGTGTTGGCAAGCAACCCTGGCCACCACATATATCTTCACTTCAACATCTTCATTTTGGAAATCACAGGATGACCTAGTAGATCTCAGCCAGTATCGGAAAGTGACCTTTGCTTGGGACAAATACACTTGTTCCCCACTTCAGTATGCCGTCCCCAATGGTTATCTGGTCTCGGGAGGTCCAGAAAGGATTCAATCCTGTTTGCGATGACCCTTCCAGCTTCACACCACCAGCTGTTGTTGTTTTGCAAGACGGGATCTTGTTATATCCACAGTCTGACATTTTCAGATCTAAACATAAGAGCTTCACGTGTCAGCATCACATCTCACTGGGAATTATTCAATGCTACTATCTTCAACGATGATACCTGCTTTTTCATTTCCCAAAATGTTACTACTCGGCAACATGACTAGTTGCAATGCTGATCGTTTCTGAATAGCAAATCTAAGCTACTAAGGTGCAGGCCATGTCATTATACAATTTTCTGTAATAATTCACCAGCCCGAGGAAAGACCAAAAATCCGATACAGATGTGGAAGCCGAGGAACCCTTGGCTGCCCACACTATCTTTGTGCCCACTCTTATCAATGCTGAGGCTCAAGGAGGTCACTGGGGTGTGTTGGAACATAATTTTTTGTCCTTTCTAAGGCCTTGGAGAAATGTTAAGTGCTGTTTAATGTTCTTCCCAGTTATTAGAACGTCATACTGACAAATAACGACTCGGGGTTGACCTTGTAAAATGTTCTCCGTCATTCACTGGAAAGTTTCACCAGCTGATGATAATCCAAAAGATAGGCAGTCAAGCATACAGGCTCCACCCCTTATGGGTATTAACTGTATCATATTTATGGGAATTCTCATCGAATCACAATGGCACGTTCGCATGGCTCATATCGAACTTCATGAAAACAGGTCCCCTGCAATTTTGCATCCAAAGCCTCGATGCGATAGATCTGATATCTATCTAACTTCAAAAATTTGTTCACCGTTTGTTTAAAATGTCAACAAAGGTAAATCGACTCAGCATAGCTACGGCTGCTCAAAGGGCATACTGTAGTGAATTGATGATTGCTTCACAGTCCAGCTTCATGATTTGTGAGGGCTCAAAATTGGACAACTTGTCATCGGCGAGATCCTGCAGCGAGGTACATTCAGAAGTGTTGAGGTGATCACACAGACCTACTCAACACTGGTTCAAAGGGAAAATAGGTGAATGTTGAAGCCATTTATCATTATAACGACTTACATGCTGTTGTGGACCAGACAAAGGATGGTGATAATCTTCATGGTGGAACTCAACCGGAGAAGAATGCTCGACAAATGCTTCCCAATTGATGGTGTCAAAGGCCTTTGTAAAATCTAAGAGGGCCATCTACAGGAGTGATAATCATGTCCATTGTGCTCCTCTGTGGCTGAAAGCCACACTGAGACTCCGGGGGAGGGGTTCCTCAGCCAAAAGGACGACACAATTGAAAAGGCCCTCTGTGATGGATTTTCCAAAGGTCGATATCAGGGATATTCCCCTCTAGTTACTAGAGTCTGACATGCTCCCTTTTTGAAAATACTAATGACTTTGGCAGCTGGGAGGTCTCTTGGGATGCATCTCCTCCATTCAGGAAAGGCAGATTAGGGCATGCAGCTGCACTGGGAGTTCTGGGCCCCCGCACTTCAATGACTCTGGGGGAATACTGTTTACCATCAGCCTTGTTCTTAAGCTGGAGGACAGCCTACTTTGTTTCGGCCATAAAATAAAATACTTTGTTTATTGCTGAGCTCCTTCCATGTAAGATGCTGTGGGATCCAATTTAAGAATTTCCACGTGAACAGTACATGAGACTGACGGAGCCTTCATAGAGACAGCTTGAGTGAGCAGAACCTCTGACATCTGCCAGTCAGGACTCCTGTGTGGAACAGGTTAACAGCCCCAACCTGGGAAACTACATCCCATGAGGCTCACTCTCACTGACTACATTGTCTCAAGAAATAGATAGGTAAGAAAGTAATTGCACATTCTCTTGCCTGCAACATCGCGAGTCATTTTCCCACGAGGTCCGCTTCCTCAGACTCTGGCTTGGATACTGATGGCATGTGCTGGATCGTAGCCACCTCTTGCATTTCAGAAAACAATCATCATCTTCCGCAGGTGGTAATGGCGTCAAAGCTATGGCATCTGCCATGTCCATCTCACCCTCAGAGGTTTCTTCCACACTGGGAAGATGTGCAGAACCCACAGGTGCGGACAGCCTTACTGGATATTCTGAGTGGCCGGGGTATGTTTTGGTTCTGCACTCCTTTATTTATTGAAACAAACCGCATTCATTCAGTGAATCAAATTGCATGCATTCATTGAGTCAAAAACTCCATGCATTCACTCAGTGAGTAGAGAGCTTAGATCATTAGTTCAGTGTCTCGAGTTTAACGCTATTCATTCAAAGAAACGAACTACATTCATTCATTCAATCAATCAAACTGCTTTCAGTCATCGATGAAACTAACTGCACATGTTATTTCAAAGATTAGAGCTTGTCTCATTCATTCAATGTCTCAAGCTTAACTTATTCATACAAAGAATCAAACTTCAATCTGACATTCAACAGATCAAACGTTCCGTATCGAATGAGTGATTCAATGAATGGACGATGTAGTCTGATTCTTAAAATGACTGAGTTAAGCTTGTGACATTGAATGAATGAGACAAGTTCTACTCTTTGAAATAACATGTGCAGTTTCTTACATTGAACGAATGAGTGCACTTAGATTCATTACATGAATGAGTTTGGTTTGTTTCATGGAATCAAAGAATAACGTTGATTATTTGAACGTACGATTGAAGTTTGAATTAATGAATGAATGAATGCAGTTCGTTCATTGAATGCATGTGTGTTAAGTTCGATACGTGTTGTTCATGAGATAAGCTGTACTCATTGAATTAACACGTGCAGGCTGTTTCATTCAATGAATGTATGCACTTTGATTCACTGAGTGAATGCACTTTGTTTCAGTAAATAAAGGAGTGCAGTATGATTCATTACAAGTAGACATTGAATGAATGAGACAAGCTCTAATGTTTGAAATAACATGTGCAGTTTGTTTCATTGAATGACTGAATGCAGTTTGATTGATTGAATGAATGAATGTAGCTCGTTTCTTTGAATGAAAAGCGTTAAGCTCGAGACAGTGAACTAATGAGCTAAGCTCTCTACTCACTGAGTGAATGCATGGAGTTTGTTTCAGTCAATGAGTGAATGCGGTTTGTTTCAATGAATAAAGGAGTGCAGTTTGATGTATGCAGGAGATAAGTTTGTTTCATTGATTCAATACACAACGTTTGATTCATTGATTGTGAGATGAATTGATTGTTTGATTCAATGAATGGATGATGCAGTTTGATTCTTAAAATGAATGAGTTAAGCTTGTGACATTGAATGAATTAGTTGTGGCATACTTATGGGAATCCTCATCGATTCACAATGGCAGTTTCACATGCCTTATATCCAGCTTTGTGAAGGACAAATTTGTGTCTATCTTCAATGCGATAGATCGGTTATTTATCCGGCTTTGTTTCATCAAAATCTCTACAAAGGCAAACTAAATCACAATGGATAAGACCAGTGCTGCCCAAAGGTGGTATATCAAAACTAAATTCCTTCTCCCACTCCTCAGCGCATTGGCTCACTTGATCAGGGTAACCTTTGAAACCTTTGCTCACCTCCTTCACAGACAGATTTTGGTGTCATCTGCAAACTTACTAACCCATAGAGTCATTGAGATATAGAACATGGAAACAGACCTTTCAGCTCACTGTCCATGCCAACCAGTTATTCTAAATCTATCTAGCCCCATTTGCCAGTACTTCGCCTATACCCCTCTGAATCTTTTCTATTCATGTTTTATTAAATGTCATAAGTGAACCAGTCTCCACCACATCCTCTGGCAGCTCATTTCACACACACAACCATGTTTCCTATATTCTCATACAAATCCTTTTATACAAAATTACAAATGGCAATGGAGCATCAATGCTTGTGCTCATCACAGACGTTCAGTTTGAACAACAACCCTTCACGCTCATAAAACCAAATGATCTAAACACAAAAAACCAAGAACCTCTGATTTGGAGATGCTGGACTGGGGTGTACGAAGTTAAAAATCACACAACGACAGATTATCGCGCAATAGGTTTAATTGAAAGCACACTAGCTTTCGGAGCGGCGCTCCTTCATCAGGTGGTTGTGGAGGCACAAATCTAAAACACAGAATTTATAGCAAAATGTTACAGTGTGATGTAACTGAAATTATACATTGAAAAATACCTTGATTGTCTGTTGAGTCTTTCATCTGTTCGAATACCATGATAGTCTCACTTCTTTCATGTTGCAAATTACAAAACCTTTTTTTTTAAAGTTGCATTCTCAGGTTAACCGGAACAATTGGTGTTAGCTAGACAATAAATTGAAGGTGTTAGCCCCTTCTGTTCTCTGTCTGTGCCATGATGTTTAGATCGATTCTCAACTCAAAAAGTGAGATAACAGAGTTTTACATGAATTCATGCAGTTTATGAGCAAAGTACAATGTACCTCTGCAAGTACAAATTTACCCCACAAACGTATATGTGTGCATGTGGGTCATTGTGCGCATGTGCGTGTGCATGCGTGTGTCTGTGTTGGATGGTTGTGCGTGAGAGAGTGTGTATATGCGTTTGTGAGTGTAGTGTGTCTTAAATCTCAGAGGATGTGAGAGTGGGGGAGTACGTGTTGTAAGGGTGTGTGTGGGTGTTTGCATGCATGTCCGTGTGTCAGTGTATGTGTGTGTGTGTATAGTGCAATAGTGGTCACCTGTAGTGTGACATGAACCCAAGGTCCCAGTTGAGGCCCTCCCTATGGGTATGGAATTTAGCTATCAGCCTCTGCTCGGCCACTTTTCGCTGCTGCCTGTCCGGAAGTCCACCTTGGAGGATGATCACCCGAAGGTCCGAGATCGAATGTCTTGGAACGCTGAAGTGTTCCTCAACTGGGAGGGAACACTCCTGAATGTTGATTGTTGTGCGGTACCTATTCATCCGTTGCTAGGTTTCCCCAATATACCATGCCTCAGGGCATCCTTGCCTGCAACGTATAAGATAGACAGCGTTGGCTGAGTCACTTGAGTACCTGCCATGTACATGGTGGGAGTTATCGCTACATGTAATTGTGGTATCCATGTCCACACTCTGACACATCTTGCAGCGCCTACCGTGCCAGGGTTGTATGAAGTTGTCCTGAAAGTCGGGCAGCTTGCTACAAACAATGATCTGTTTGAGGTTTGGTGGTTGTTTAAAGGCAAGCAGTAGAGGTGTGGGGAAGGTCTTGGCGAGGTGTTCATCCTCATTGATAATGTGTTGCAGGTCACGAAAAACATGGCGTAATTTTTCAGCTCCTGGGAAGTACTGAACAATGAAGGGTACTCAGTTGGTTGCAGCACGTGTCTGTTTCCGGAGGAGGTCACTGCTGTTCCTTGCTGTGGCACGTCCGAACTGGCAGCCGATGAGTTGAGCATCATACCCCATTCTTATGAGGGCAGCCCTGAGTACTTCCAGGTACTCCTCATCTGTGCAAATCCGGTGTACACGTAGGCCTAGTCCAAGGGGATTGTTGTTTTAATATGTTTTGGGTGGAAGCTAGAGAAGTATAGCATTGTGAGGTTGTCTGTGGGTTTGCAGTAGAGGTGCAGCAGTAGTGCTGAGGTGTCCATCCTTGATGGTGAGGAATGTGTCCAAGAATGAGACAGATATTCAAGAGTAGTCCCTGGTGAATTTGATGGTGGGATGAAACTTGTTGATATCACTATGTAGTTTTATCAGTGAGTTCAGAGAAAGAAAATGTCGTCAATGTACCTAGTGTACACAAATGGTTGGAGATCCTGCATAGAGAAGAAGCCTTGTTTGAATCTGTGCATGAGGATGTTGGCATATTGGGGTACAATTTGGTCCCCATGACTGTTCCATGTGTCTGCCCATCCTCTTTCAAGCTGAGGAGGGGCTAATGTTGGACTGGGGTCGACAAAGTTAAAAATCACACAACACCAGGTTATAGTCCAACAGGTTTATTCAAAGTACTCGCAGCAGCGCTCCAAATGTTTAAAATCCAGAGGAAAGTCCCATGCTCATACAAAGAATAAAGAAAATTTACAGCCCAGGAACAAGCCTGAGCCAATCGAAATGTACTGACTAAACCTGTTGGTCAATTCCTAAGCATCTGTATCTCTCTACTCCCCACCTATTCATGCATTTATCCAGACGCACCATAAATAAATCTACCAGCCTCTACCACGTCTGCTGGCAACAAATTTCAAACGCCCACCACCCTCTGTGTGTATACCCCTTAAACTTTCCACCACTCATCTTGAAAGCGTGACCTCCCCCTATTGAATCCTTCACCCTGGGAAAAAGCTTGTCTCTATCTACCCTTCATGATATTGTAAACCTCAATCAGGTCCCCCTCTCAATCACCTTTTTTCTAATGAAAATAAACTTTCTCCATAGCTAGCACCTTCCATACCAGGCAATATCCTTGTAAACCTTCTCCAAAGCATCCACATCCTTTTCGTAATGTGGCGACCAGTACTATACACAGTATTCTAAATGCAGCCGAACCAATGTCTTGTACAATTTTAACATGACTTGCCAGCTCTTATACTCAATACCCCGTCCGATGAAGGCAAGCATACTATATACCTTCTTGACCACTCTATCTGCCTGTGCAGCAATCTTCAGGCTACAATGGTCCTGCACTTCCAGATCTCTCTGCCCATCAACTTTTCCCAAGGCTTAGTCTTGCCTAAATGCATCACCTCACTTTTGTCTGGATTGTAAACCATCCCCACAATCCCCGTCCCCACATTTGACAAATGAACTTCATACACATCCAACCACTTTCAATAGGTGCGGTGCATACAATAATAAAAAGCATAGATATCATGAATGTACTGGTACAGTTACATGTCGATGGAGTCCAGGCTTTGCTTGGCCAATCCCATGAACATGGCGCACTGCTGGCAGCAACTATTGCTCTTGTTGGTCAAGATGGTTGTGTTGGCAAGCAACCCTGGCCACCACATATAACTTCGCTTCAACATCTTCATTTTGGAAATCACAGGATGACCTAGTAGATCTCAGCCAGTATCGGAAAGTGACCTTTGCTTGGGACAAATACACTTGTTCCCCACTTCAGTATGCCGTCCCCAATGGTTATCTGGTCTCGGGAGGTCCAGAAAGGATTCAATCCTGTTTGCGATGACCCTTCCAGCTTCACACCACCAGCTGTTGTTGTTTTGCAAGACGGGATCTTGTTATATCCACAGTCTGACATTTTCAGATCTAAACATAAGAGCTTCACGTGTCAGCACCACATCTCACTGGGAATTATTCAATGCTACTATCTTCAACGATGATACCTGCTTTTTCATTTCCCAAAATGTTACTACTCGGCAACATGACTAGTTGCAATGCTGATCGTTTCTGAATAGCAAATCTAAGCTACTAAGGTGCAGGCCATGCCATTATACAATTTTCTGTAATAATTCACCAGCCCGAGGAAATACCAAAAATCCGATACAGATGTGGAAGCCGAGGAACCCTTGGCTGCCCACACTATCTTTGTGCCCACTCTTATCAATGCTGAGGCTCAAGGAGGTCACTGGGGTGTGTTGGAACATAATGTTTTGTCCTTTCTAAGGCCTTGGAGAAATGTTAAGTGCTGTTTAATGTTCTTCCCAGTTATTAGAACATCATACAGATAAATAACGACTCGGGGTTGACCTTGTAAAATGTTCTCCGTCATTCACTGGAAAGTTTCACCAGCTGATGATAGTCCAAACGATAGGCAGTCAAGCATACAGGTTCCACCCCTTATGGGTATTAACTGCATCATATTTATGAGAATTCTCATCGAATCACAATGGCACGTTCGCATGGCTCATATCCAACTTCATGAAAACAGGTCCCCTGCAATTTTGCATCCAAAGCCTCGATGCGATAGATCTGATATCTGTCTAACTTCAAAAATTTGTTCACCGTTTGTTTAAAATGTCAACAAAGGTAAATCGACTCAGCAGAGCTACGGCTGCTCAAAGGGCATACTGTAGTGAATTGATGATTGCTTCACAGTCCAGCTTCATGATTTGTGAGGGCTCAAAATTGGACAACTTGTCATCGGCGAGATCCTGCAGCGAGGTACATTCAGAAGTGTTGAGGTGATCACACAGACCTACTCAACACTGGTTCAAAGGGAAAATAGATGAATGTTGAAGCCATTTATCATTATAACGACTTACATGCTGTTGTGGACCAGACAAAGGATGGTGACAATCTTCATGGTGGAACTCAACCGGAGAAGAATGCTCGACAAATGCTTCCCAATTGATGGTGTCAAAGGCCTTTGTAAAATCTAAGAGGGCCATCTACAGGAGTGAAAATCATGTCCATTGTGCTCCTCTGTGGCTGAATGCCACACTGAGACTCCGGGGGAGGGGTTCCTCAGCCAAAAGGACGACACAATTGAAAAGGCCCTCTGTGATGGATTTTCCAAAGGTCGATATCAGGGATATTCCCCTCTAGTTACTAGAGTCTGACATGCTCCCTTTTTGAAAATACTAATGACTTTGGCAGCTGGGAGGTCTCCTGGGATGCATCTCCTCCATTCAGGAAAGGCAGATTAGGGCATGCAGCTGCACTGGGAGTTCTGGGTCCCCGCACTTCAATGACTCTGGGGGAATACTGTTTACCATCAGCCTTGTTCTTAAGCTGGAGGACAGCCTACTTTGTTTCGTCCATAAAATAAAATACTTTGTTTATTGCTGAGCTCCTTCCATGTAAGATGCTGTGGGATCCAATTTAAGAATTTCCACGTGCACAGTACTTGAGACTGACGGAGCCTTCATAGAGACAGCTTGAGTGAGCAGAACCCTCTGACATCTGCCAGTCAGGACTCCTGTGTGGAACAGGTTAACGGCCCCAATCTGGGAAACTATATCCCATGAGGCTCACTCTCACTGACTACATTGTCTCAAGAAATAGATAGGTAAGAAAGTAAAGGCACATTCTCTTGCCTGCAACATCGCGAGTCATTTTCCCACGAGGTCCGCTTCCTCAGACTCTGGCTTGGATACTGATGGAATGTGCTGGATCGTAGCCACCTCTTGCATTTCAGAAAACAATCATCATCTTCCGCAGGTGGTAATGGCGTCAAAGCTATGGCATCTGCCATGTCCATCTCACCCTCAGAGGTTTCTTCCACACTGGGAGGATGTGCAGAACCCACAGGTGCGGACAGCCTTACTGGATATTCTGAGGGGCCGGGGTATGTTTTGGTTCTGGCGAATTAGAGGTTACAGCTATCATGTGGTCCTCACATTTGTTCAGGACCGCCTTCCTGAACATCACGGGAGTTTCCTCACTTCGACCATGCCTCTCATCCACGCATGTGGAAACCAGTCCCATGGTTTCAACAGCACATTTTGACCCATGAAGTAAACAGCTTCGCGCGCTAAGAGGGTGTCTGTGGCCGGCATTGGTGTTCGTGATGCCGTTTCACCCTCCCCACAAGGTCCGAGAAGATCAGATTTAACCTGGAGTCTTCTTTGCATTTGCAACTCTGGTGGAGATGTCACTGCATTTGTGTGAGCACTGTTTCTATAATCAATTAGAGACTGGGACAGTTTGTTATCCAGTGAAGTTGCAGGCTGTTTCCTTAACCCTGCCTTCAATGTTTGGACTGTTCTTTCCGCCAGACTATTGGAAAATGGATGCAGCTGCCCTGACACGCTGAATGCCATTCGACTTCAGGAAATACTCCAAACTCCCTGCTTGGCTAATGAATGCCCGTTGTGTGACCAACATGCCCATATGCCAACTTTTCAATCATAGCCCTCACATTTGACAAATGAAGTTTATACATATCCAACCACTTTGGATGAGTATGTACAATAATTAAATGTATAGATCCCACAAAACGACTGGCACAGTCGAAATATAACTGAGTCCAGGCTATATCTGGCCAGTGACATGAATACGTTTGCACTGAGGGTGACAATTCTTCTTTGTTGGCACTCAGGGTACTGCTCCAACAACATGGCTGTTATGGCATGCAATCCAGACCACCAGACAAATTATCGTCAACCTCTTCATTTTGGAAATTATCGAATGACCCTGGAAGAGTTCAGACAATATCCGACAGTGGCCTTTGCTTGGGACAAAGATGCTTGTTCCCCAGATTACTAAGCCGTCTTCAATGAATATTTGGTCTCACCAGGTCCACAAATGATTCCATTCTGCTTGTGAAGATCCTTTTGTTTCCAATACCAAGTTGTTTCTCTTTTCCGCTATGACAGGATTGTTTTCTATCAACAGTTTGATATTGTCAAAAATGACTGGAAAGGTGTGGAGAAAGTTTAAAACCAGAACAGACTCTTCCAGTGGCTTCAATTGCCCTGGTGTATTCACCGTTGGGAGATGGCTTCAGACATTAACCACTTGACCGCCCGGATAGTGTTTCAACCTGTAATTCCATGCACTCAAAATAGCAGCTCACAGCTGAATTTGACCTGAAGCGAGAAGTGGGATGGCTCTGTCCTCTTCAGGTAGCTCTAACCAAGGGTTTGTGGTCCATTACGGTTTCAAAGTTATATGCAGAAAGATATTGGTTGAACTTTCTCATACAAAGATTCCCGCCCAACTCTCCTTCTCTATCTCGATGTATCTTCAGTCTGCATCAGCTAAACAATGATAGCTGCTTTTTCCTTTCCCGAAAGGATACTTCTTGTTGACGCGACTATTTGTAAATCTATCCCTTTCTGAATAGCAAATTTAAGCTGCCAAACTGGAGGCCAGGTCATTACAGAATTTTCTGTAACAATTCACCAACTCAAGGAAAGACCACAGTTCTGATATTGACGTGGGAGCCGAGGAACTGCTGGTTGTCCTCACTTCATCTTCGAACGTGTGTAACCCATTCTTGTCGATGCTTTTGCTCAAGGAGGTCACTTCAGACGCCTTGGAACACATTTTTCTCTTCCTCAGGCCTTGGACAAACATTCAATGCTCTTTATTGATCTTTCCAGTTATTAGCACGTCATTCAAATAAATAGCCAGCTGGGGTAGACATTGCAAAAATGTTGTCCGTCGTTCACTGGAATGTTTCACCGACTGAAGATACCCCAAAAGAAAGGCAGTCAGGTACAGTAGCATTATGGGTGTTTATTGTAGCATATTTATGGGAATTCTCACTGAATCACAATGGCACATACGCATGGCTCATATCCAGCTTCATGACAGTCAGGATTCCTGCAGTTTTGTGTAAAAAATCCTCGATGCGATGGATCAGTTATTTATCTGGCATCAAACATTGGTTCACCATTGAAATCTCCACAAAGGTCAATCGACCCATCATGGCTATGAATGTTTCACTGTGCAGCCGCATGACTTGTGCCTCTACTTTCGCACTCGAGGCAAAAGGCACAGGACGTGTGGACCTGTTTTGCTGAATGGCCTGCTTCCACACTGTAAAAGGTTCTGACCACCCTCTGTTTGACAACAGGCATTCCCATTAACTTAGAACATAGAACATTACTGCTGTGTAAGTCTTACCCTGTTCCTCTTACCAGAACGCAACACTTTGCATTTATCAAAACTAAACTCCATTTGCCACTCCTTACAATCAGATTTCTATATTCTCATTCAAATCCATTACATAAATGACAAACGCCATTGGATCCAGCACCATCCCTGTATTTGTCACAGGCTCCCAGCCTGCAAAACAACCCCCATTCTTTTCAACCCAAAAGTGTAAATGGAAAATACCAAAAAGCCCCAGCACTGTTTGAATCAAACACTACCAGTACAGGCACCGCACTATGATATACACTCTGCCCTTTCAAAAATGAAAATAAAGCTGTTTTCACTTTGTAAAACAAAAAAGACATGATCAGTCTGGGGAAAGACAAAGAAATAACAATCAAAAATTGGTTCTCCCTGTCATCTGTTCCCACCAATCACTCGTGGGCAGGGGCCACGGTTGGGGGCGGGGGACAAAATAAAAATAAACTCAGGCAAATTAAAGAAAACAAACAATACATGAACAGCTCTGATAAGGAGTCAGCTAGACATTAAACATTAGCTTATTCTCTCACATGGATTTTGTATGACATGCAATTGCTCTTTTCAACTAAATAAATGCATTCTCTTTGCTCTGTCTTAATTGAACACTTCAGGGAAAGGAACAATGGTTTAAACTCCAAGGAGGTACACCTGCACATTTCAACTAAAAATAACTTACCACTCACACCGATCCTCATCAAGTGCTTTTGCGACAGCAACACTGCAGGACTAAAATAAAAGCCCCTTCGCTCAAAGGTGGACAGATTGTCAGCGGTGAGGTCCTGCAGTGAGGTAGATGCAGAACAGTGTTGAGGTAATAACACAGCCCTGATAGACACCAGTTGAAAGGGGGAATGGATCGGTAATGAAGCCATTTGTCATTATGATGACTAACATGTCATTGTGGACTAGGCGAAGGATGAAGACATGGTGCAACTAAAGCAGGGAATAATGCTCCACAAATGCTTCCTGATTGATTATGTCAAAACGTCTTTGTAAGGACCAACAAGACCATATATAAGGTTAGGATCGTTTGTTTGCACTTCTGCTGAAGTTGGCACGCAGTGAAAATCATGCCTATTGTCCCCTTGTGATCAGAAGCCACACTGAGACTCTGGGAAGGGTTTCTCAGCCACAGGGAGGAAACAGTTGAGAAGGATCTTGGCAATTACTTTTTCAATGGTCGACTTCAGGGATATTCCTCTGTAGTCACTGCAGTCTGACGTGTTCCACTTCTTTGAAAATATTCATGTCTGTGGCATCTGGGAGCTCTCCTGGGATGTTTTCCTCTTTCAAGATAAGACAGACAAGAGTACTTCAATGCCTCAGCAGAAATAATATCCCATCCTGTAGGCTTAATGTTAAGCCGTTGGAAAGCCTTGTCTATTTCGTCCAAGATTTGGGTATTGTTTAGGAGTATGCAGTGGAATGTGGTCCAAAACTCGTAAGTGGATAGTAGATGAACCAACCTATTTTTCACAGAATCGGCTTCTTAAGTGAGTAGTACGCCTGTCAGTCAGGGCTCCTTAATGGCACCAGGTTCATAGTCCCAACCTGGGAAATTTTATTCAATGATGTTCAGCTGGCTGACCTCTTTCCAATAACTACCTTCCTCCCCCTCTAAGTCTTGGGACATATGCCCATTCTTCTTCCTATAGCATGGCCTGGGATGTTTTCACACTCCACCTGGTTTCTCGGATTCTGGCTCGGATAGTGCTGGCATGTACTGTGCTGTGGGCTGCCTCTTGCCCCAGACCGTCGGAGCAGACATTCATCATCTTCTGCAGCATCAAGGTTGTGACAGCTGCTATGTTCAACACTCCCTCGGAGGTTTCTTTGACACTGGAAGGATGGGGAGCACCCATAGGTTCAGACAGCCTTACTGGATGTTCTGAGTGACTGGGTATAGTTTGCTCTTGGCCATTTGCCGAGGTCACAGCTATCGTGTAATCCACATGCTTCTTCAGGACCGCCTCTCCAACCCAAACATTGTACATCATGGTACCTGTCCTCACTTCGACCATGCCTCTAACTCATGCAAAGCCATTCCCATGGTTTCAACACCAACCTTTGTCCCATGAAGTAAACAGTCCTTCTCACATAGAAGAGTCTTGCAGCTGGCCTTGGTGTTTCTGATGCCGTTTCACCTTCCCCGCAAGGTCCCGGAAGATCAGATTTAAACTGGTGTGGCATCTTCTCCACAATCACAACGCTGATGGAGGTGCACAAGTCGTCACATGAGGGCTGGATCTATCATCAATCAAACAAAAATTATGATAGTATGGTATCGAGTGAAATTGTAAGCTGTTTCTTTAAGCCTGCCTTCAATGTTCAGACTGCTGTTTCCAGATTTTTGAACAATATTAGAATCCCTACAGAATTAGAATCCCTACAGTGTGGAAACAGGCACTTTGGACCAACACATAACAAAGACCCTCCGGACCCAATCCCCCACCCCACATTTGTCCCTGACTTAATGCACCTAACTTACACATCCCTATGGTCATTCAGCATGGCCCAATTGACCCAACCTGCACATCTTTGGACTGTAGGAGGAAACCCACACTGACACAGGGAGAATATGCTAAACCCACACTGAGGCTGGAATCGAACCCGGTCCCTGGCACTGAGGCAGCAGTGCTAAACACAATCTCTCACCACCCCCCAGCCCTTCCCCAGGGTTACGGCTCGGCCACAAGTTCGAACGGAATGAGAATTTGAGGCTGATTGATAGCCGTTCCCTCGCGATCACACTCAGCTCTAACCACATATCTCACCACATTCCAAAACTCTCTATTCAACCGTTCAACTTTCCCGCTCTCCGCCAGAGCATGCGCAGTGGGGTGTTGACTGGGAGGGAACATGCGCACTAAACGCCTTCCAAACCACCTCCCCCATAAAAGCAAATTACTGCGGATCCTACAATCTGAAACCAAAAGAGAAAATGTTGGAAAATTTCAGCTGGTCTGGTAGCATCTGTAAGGAGAGAAAAGAGCTGACGTTTCGAGTCTAACTGACCCTTCGTCAAAGCTTAAAAAAAGGGAGAAATAGGAAGGTAC
This sequence comes from Chiloscyllium plagiosum, assembly GCF_037043375.1. Taxonomy (NCBI): domain Eukaryota; kingdom Metazoa; phylum Chordata; class Chondrichthyes; order Orectolobiformes; family Hemiscylliidae; genus Chiloscyllium; species Chiloscyllium plagiosum. The sequence goes on from NW_028270139.1 coordinate 23,244,898, forward strand.
TTATACTGGGCTGAGAGAAGGTGAGTCATGGCTCCTTTAGCAAAGATAGCAATTAAGAGGTAATAATGACAGCGCATACAGAGATTATGGGGAGATTAGGAGCTGTGAATGACCAAGGCTGAAGCCAGTGCTATGTGACAAAATATATGGAGGATGGGGGGAGGGAAATGGGTGAAGCAGAAGCAAAATGGAGGACAGGGGAGAAGGGTAGCCAAGAGGGAAGAGGAGGAAAAAGGTGATGAAAGAGTGGAGAGTGAGAGAAAGAGAGACAGTCATGAAATAAGAGGTACAGAACAGTGAAAAAAATGAAAAAAATATTTTTTTAAAATAAGATAAATATCTTATTTATTTTCATTCTCTCTCTCTCTCTCTCTCTCGTCAAACTACCTTCCTCTCTCTCTATCTCTCTGACTGCTTGACACTCTCCTTCTCTGTCTTCCTGTCTCTCTCTTTCTCTCTCTCTCCAGTCTGATTGCCTTCCTCTGTGTCTCTTTTTCTCTCTCTCGTCTAACTGCCTGCCAGTCTCTCCCTCTTTAGCTCTCGTCTGTCTGCTTGCCCCTCTCTCTCTCTCATCTAACTGCCTGCATCTCTTTCTCGCTCTTTCTCTCTCTCATCTAACTGCCTGCGTCTCCCTCTCTCATTTAACTGCCTGCCTCTTTCTCTCTCCCCCTCTCTCTCGTCTATCTGTCTGTCCCACTCTCTTTCTCTCTCTCGCCTAACTGCCTTCCACTCTCTCTCGTCTAAAATCCTCTCTCTGTCTCAATCTCTCTCCATTTCTCTCTCATCTATCTGCCTGCCCCAATCACTTTTTCTCTCTCTCATCTAACTGCCTACATTTCTTTCTCTCTTTCTCGCTCTTTCTCTCTCTCATCTAACTGCCTGCATCACTCTCTATCTCTATCTGTCTCTCTCATCTAACTGTCTGCCTTTCTCTCTTTCCCTCTCTCTCGCTCGCTCGTCTATCTGCCTGTCCCACTCTCTCTCTCGCCTAACTGCTTTCCTCTCTCTCTCTCACCTAAGTGCCTGCCTCTCTCGCTCTCTCTCTCTCGACTATCTGCCTGCCTCACTCGCTCTCTCTCACGTAACTGCCTGCCTCTCTGTATCTATCTCTCTCGCCTTTCTGCCTGCCCAATCGCTTTCTCTCCCTCTCTCTCCTGTCAAACTACCTTCCTCTCTTTCTCTATCTCTCTGACTGCCTGACACTCACTCACTCTGTCTTCCTGTCTCCCTCTCTTTTTTTTCTCTCTCCTTACATGCCTGTGCCTCTCATTCTCTCTCCCTGCCCGCTACTATTTCCCTTAATTCTCTATGTGCACGCCTCTCTGTCACAGTCTATCATTCTCCACCTGCCTGCCACACTCCCTCTTTAACTGCTGGTCTCTCTCTCGCTCTCTCTCTATCTCCATGTCTCTATCTCTATCTCCCTGTCTCTATCATAAACACTTAACATTAGAGACCCCTGCTGTCTGCATCACAAAGCTATTGCCTGCACTATTTTGTCGTGACCTAAATTCACATAAAGCTGGCAGGAGGTTTTGTCCTTCAGGAAGCTTGATGTACAAATCCCCTGTAATGAGCCCAAGTAGGGGTTGTGGACTGTGATTATCACAAATTGTCACCCATGGACATTAAAATCAACTGGGAGAAAGTGAGGACAGCATTTGCTGGGGATCAGAGTCAAAAAGTGTGGTGCTGGAAAAGAACAGCTGGTCAGGCAGCATCAGAGAGCAAGAGAATTGATATTTCAAGCATAAGCTCTTCATTTGGAATGACATATTTCCAATACTACACTTTTTGATGCATGGAACTTATGACCGCCAAACCTCCTTTTCCTATTTGGGTTAATTTATACACTGCATTAGCCGAGGTCATAGCTATTGGGCAATCCTCACACATGGGCTGTGAGCCACATGAGAAACTATTTCACATCAAGACCCACTCTTTCTTGGGAGAACAGTATGCCAACACATTAGAGGACGGTAGTTGTTTCTTTACTTCATCAAAAGCTACAGTCTATGAGACCCTCTTTTAGGTGTTGATGAAATGGTGCCAGGATGGATGCCAGTTGTGTATGAACTTTCTGTAATAATTTACCAGACTCAAATGACCCAAACTCTTTCACAGATGAGGGAGCCCGGGCACCTTTGGTCACCATCACATTATCTTTTAACGAGTGTGACCTGGCCTTTTCGACCCTGTAGCGCAAATATGGCACGAGGAAAGTTGAGGGAGCTAGAACAAACAGGTTTTCCTTCTAGGCACACACTTGCCTTGAAACAAACACCTTAGAACTACACTCAATTTCTCCAAGTGTTCTTTAACAACTTTCCCTGGTATCAGGAAGTCATCCAGGTAAATGGCAACCTGAGCCAGATGTTGCAAAGTCTTCTATCTTGTTCACTGAAACATCGACAAAGTGTTGATATGCTGAATTGCAGTATTGTATTTGGTACAAATTTTTATGGGTATTAATGGTAACCTACTTCTAAGAATCCTGGTCTAATGCAATTGCAAGTTAGTGTGGCACGTGTCAAGCTTTGAGAAGGACAAACCTCCTGCAGGTTTTGAATACAAATCATCTATCCATGGATTTGGTATTTATCCAAAAAACAGTTTACTGTTTCTTTAAATCCCAAAGACGAACTAAGCTATCAAGCTTCAAACATTAGTACAACCAAAAAATATTCTTTCACTTTCCAGTCTGAGTTCTGCTTTTACTTTTGACCTTAAGGCAAAGGGCAGTAGACAGGCCTTGCAAAATTGCTTCCTAATCAACATGCAAAATTGCTTTGGTTCCTCCATAGTCCCTAAATCTTCCTGGAAAACTTCCATGTATTTTATTAGAACTTCACTCAGGCAGCAATTTTATCAGATTCACTAAGCCAATCTTAGTGAATCTGTCTCAACCAACTTCATCGCATAAAGCTTGTGCCCAAGCAACCTTCTACAATCACTGGTAACCAAGCTAGCTGCCTTTCATAACAGACTGGAACAGAGATTGTACCCTTAATCTGCAAAGGTTCCCCAGTATAGGTTACCAGGCTAGCTGATGTCTTCCACACATTTAAGGGCTGGAGTCCACATCGACTTTAATTAAGAATTGATCTACAATCACGGATATGGCTGTGGTGGTATTGACCTCCATTTGAACTAGATGGCCATTTAACCAGATGTTCAGCTTGATTGGTTCTGATTTGGATGTTGCTAAGCAATTTAACTATTCCAAACCAGATTCAGTTAGAGTTTCCAGAGTATGAACTCCATGGACACCCTCCTGTTTACCAGCATATTAAGTTACTGCATTTAAGTTTATTAGGACTCCGTTGCTGTCCCAAATCTGCATACTGACAACAATTACAATCTCTTATCAGGCAGGATCCTGAAGAAAATGAACTGTTTGGCTGAGACTTGGCTTTGCTTTAGGGTATTGCTGCATGCCTACCCAGAGTTGCCATCAGGATATTTCCTCAGTAGGGCTTTGCGGTTGCCTGCACTCAAATGGTGTTTCCCAAGCTTAGGCAAACTTGAAAGGGCACTATTGTTTCTCCTACAACTCTCAAGCACCACTTGTTACATTTTCCAATGATAAAGCCAGTTCAGTTTCAGCCAGTAAGCATTTTTGCCTAGTCACATCACTAATCCCACATACTAGATGGTCTCTCAGCATCTTAAGGGTTAAACCAAATGCATGTGCTTCGGCCAGTCACTATAACCTAGATACAAACCCTGGCACTGATTACCCTGGTCCTCAAATTGCTAACTTGATAGTGTCTCAAAATTAAAAGTGGCTTGGGGTTATAATATTCCTTAATTATGTTAATCAATTCTTGAAAGGTGTATCTGGTGCCTCAGGAAATGTCAGATTCCTAATGACAGGAAAAGCTGCAGCTCCACAGGTTGTCATGATAAATATTTGATTTTTACCTGCCATAGAGTCAGAGGTATGATTTAATAAAATTGTTACCACCAACATTTGCAATTGAGTTTCTTCAGGATTGTGCTTCACTCTCATTGAAGGTGATCACCTTCATTTGTAAATGCACAGCCTTTGCCAATAGCACTGCCTCCCACTGTGTCAAGCATTCTAGTGGCTCAACATTCCAACCATTGATCCTTGCAAGTCAGCCAGGTCCCCCATTAGGGAACTATGAGGTCCGGCTGGCTGACCCAGTTACACTCAGTACATATTCTGGAAAACATTACTAACTGTACAGAGCACCTCACATCTGACCATAGTCCAGGTTTACAATGAGCTTTTAAAGATAGCAGGGGCACAAGGAAGGCCAATAACTTCTGGAATGTCCGTTGAGGAGCAAGTTGTTCTGGGAAGGCCGCATCGTAAAATGGGGTTGTAATCAGGTGTGTGGAAGCCATAGGGCAGGTCATAAATTAGGTAAGTTTAGATTAGGTCTTGTGGCAGAAATCCTTCCAAATTCAATGCAATTCAAACTTGGGTAGGTGGAGATAGGAGGCTCAAGCTTGCTAACAGTAGCTACTGTTTAACTGTAAACTGGTGTCATAAGTTTTATTTACAAAATTTGAAAAGTCTGTCTGGTTGTCTCACATACTTCAGGTAAAGAAATCTGCCATCTGTCATCGATAGCCAGAGACTATTTCCCAGGGCAGAAATGGCTAACACAAGAGGTCATAGTTTTAAGTTGGTTGGAGGAAAGTATAGAGGGGATGTCAGAGCTGGTTCTTTACACAGAGTTGAGAGAGCATGGAATGCGTTGCCAACAGCAGTTGTGGAAGCAAGGTCATTGGGGATATTTAAGAGACTGCTGGACATGCATATGGTCACAGAAATTTGAGGGTGAATACATGAGGATCAATGGTCGGCACAACATCATGGGCTGAAGGGCCTGTTCTGTGCTGTACTGTTCTATGTTCTATGATCTTCACCTGGTCTGGTCAGCACAAGACTCGAGACACAGCAATGTGCTTGATGCCCACTGACATGGAGTAGCAAGCTACTCAGTCGTTACTCAACGGCTACAAAGTCTCGTACAAAATACAAAATCAAATGGACCACTTGACATCAACTTAGACACAGAAAACAGAAGCAAAAATGATCCTATCAACTCTGTAAAACCCTCTGTATTAACATCTGGGGGCTAATGCTAAATGTGAGAGAGCTGCCTCACAGACTAGTCACCCAACAGCCTATTTATCTGGAAGGTATGATTTCATGAGTATGGGTATGTCCCAGACACCACTGTCACTGGATACATCATGTCCCACCAGCAGGAGAGTTACTCAGGAAATATTAGGCAGACTGGTTAGCCAGTCATCGAAGACAAACAGGAGGCTGAAAGAACACAGTGAGCCATGCAGCATCAGTAGCGAAGTTAACGTTTCGGGTATAAGCCTTCTTCAGGACTGGGGATGGGAGTTGCAGATAAAATGGGTAGGTTGGGGAGAATAGTGGAATGGTGTGGTAGAGGTAGGTGGTCGCAGGTGGTGGGTGCAATCTTGTAGGTCGATGCAAGGGAAGAATCCAGTTGATAGCTGAAAGGGTCGTTGGGTGGAATGGATGGGAGAGGGCGGAGCTAGACAGGGAGCTTGGGCACAGGTGGCAAGGTGATTTCAAACTGAAGAACTCAATGTTGAGTTCTCAGGACTGTAGGCTGTCCAGGTGGATGACAAAGTGCTGCTTGTCCAATTAGTAGTCCAATTCACTGTGGCAACGGAGAAGTTTGAGGACGACCATGTCAGGCAGGGAGTGGAAGGGGGAATTGAAACGGCAGTGACCAGGAAGTCAGGCTTACCCGTACGGGCCCAGCTAAGGTGCTCAGCAAAACATTGACTTAATTTACGTTTGATTGCACCGATGTGGAGAAGACATTGGAAGTATCAGATGCAGTAAAGTAGGTTGGAAATCCAAGTGAACGTCTGTTTCACCTGGAAGGACTGTTTGGGGCCCTGGATGGAGGTGCAGGAAGTGGTGTGCATCCTTTTTGGTTGCAAGGGAAGGTACCGGGGGATTAGAGGAGTTGGTAGAGAGTGTGGCACAAACCAATGATTTACAAAAAGCAGAGAATAGTGCGGAGGAGGAAATTTCTGGGTGGTGGGTCTAATTGGAGTTGGAAGCGTTTGAGGATGATACAATGGATGCAGAGGCTGGTGGGGTGGGAAGAGAGGACAAAGGGGACCATGTCTTTATTACGGTTAGATGGGGCAGGGTTTAGAGAAGTGAAGTGGGAAATGCAGTGGAGGGATGACTGGATGACATTGTGGGGGAAAATTGTTGTTTGAAATAGGAAGGGGAGGGAGGTGTCTGAGACAGATCAAGTGAATTTGAGGGCAGGGTGGAGTTGTTGAAGTCAACGAACTGCTTCAGTTTAGCCTGGGTGCAGGATACAGCACTGATGGATCATCGATGTAACGGCAGAGGAGTTGGGAAAGCATATGTACTGAAGAGGAATTGTTCGACACACCTGACACAGAGACAGGGCCCATAGCCATCTCCTGGATTTGACTAAATTGGAACGGTTGAAGGAAAAGTTATTGAGGGTGAGGATTAGTTCAGTCAGGTGGAGTAGAATGTTGGTGGCGGTGGTGGTTGTGGGGTCGGGTGGGGGAGAGAGAGTTCTGTTGAGAGGAAAAAAACTGAGGACCTATAGGCCATCCTTGTAGTGTATGGACGTGTATAATGGCTGCACATCCATGGTGAAGATGAAGCGCGGGGGGCCAGGGAACTGAACTTGTTGAGATGAGGGCTGAGGAGCACCCTTCACTAAGGACAGACCATTCACCCTCAAGGGGGGTGGGTGGGTGTGTGGGTGTGTGACAGTGAAAACGTGGAAATGCTCAGGGGTGGGGTCTCGAGGAGACTGGAAGGTGGCATCAATAGCGCGTGATGCATGAGAGTTGGATGTGGTGCAGTGGGGGACGGAAGTAGTTGTGGGAGGAAGGGTGGGATGGGTTGGGAGATCAAATTTAAGTAGGGGTGCGGGGGGGGGGGGAGAAAAGAGTATGACATAGAGGGGAGAGGTAGCATGTATTGTGGAAGTGGACAGATGATAGAGAGCTGGTGTGCTGGCTCATTGCAGATGGTTAGTAGGACCCAGGAGTTACCCTGTTGATTAAAGAGTGGGTGGAGTCTGGAGTAGGGGCAGAAGTTGCAGGGAAGTTGAGGCAGATCCCAGTCTTCTCATTGACGCAATCCAGGTCAGCACAATCCAAGGGAGTCATCCAGAGCAGAGACAAAGTTTAAAGGTTAAGTTCTTCAGTTGAGTCTTCCAACACCACCCCGGATTCCACCAAAGAAAAGAGTGGGGCCTGCCTTAACTTTCCGGAAACACCCACTCCCGACTCCACCCATTTCCCAATCGACCCACGGAGTCCGATCCCCAAGGTGATTCCTGTGTCCTACTGCCCATCTGCATCTGTTCAGCACACCAGCTCTCCTTCTTCACCTGTCCATCCCCACAATCAACCCTACCTTTCCACCTCTCCTGCCTCTTCTCTACTTCATCCCCTTCCACACTTCTCCCCAAATTCAATCTTCCATCCTATTCTCCAGCTCAACTCTTTTTCACTTTCCTTTTCCTCCCATAACCCCCCAATCAGACCACATCCAACCCTCGCTCATCAGGCGCCATCACCCTTCAGCCTCGAGATGCCCCTTCATAACCTCACCCACGCCTTGTCACATATTCACTGTGCCGCACCACCCCACCCCCATGAGTTTGGTGCCCACCACAACGTGGAGCTTTTCTTCCGCTGCCTCCCTGTAATTCTTTGGAAAAGACTCCCAACCACCTTCGATGACCGCTTCTCCCACCTTTAACCTTCCTATTGCACACCCATCCCCCCGGCCTCTATTGCTGACTGCCAACACTACCCTCAATCACTTCAATTTCTCCACCGCCTCGTCCCCTCCAACCTTACCCTCTCCCAACATGCAGGGCTCCATTCTCTCCACACCAATCCCAGTTTCACCATCAAATCCATCTGGTGGACAGGCCTCTATGTGGCAGAGACTGAACACCACCTCTCTAACACCATGTCCTACCTCCCTTTTGATCACAAGCCCACCACTGCCTATCAGACAATTATCGCCCACGCTGTCCAAGACCTCATCACCTCCGAATGTCTCCCCTCCAGTGCCTCCAACCTCAGTACCACACTGCCTGGTTCCACCTGTTCCAAGATCTACAAGCACAACTACCACGGCGCTACTACCACAGCCGACCCATCGTTTCCATGCTACTGCCTCACCACTCTCAATTCTTTGCATCTCATTTCTATTCGGTCTCCTTGATGCAGGCACTTCCCATCTATACCGAGACACAAACCACTCCCTCTTCTTCGGAAACCTTCCCTCCCACCCCCCACCCCCCCCAATCAATACCTTCTTCTGTCTCACTGAATTCATCCTTACCATTTGGGGGTGGGGGGGGGGTGATATGGGCACTTGCATGGGTCCTAGTTATGCCTGCCTCTTTGTCAGGTGTCTCAAACAGTCCTTCTTCAGTACATGCACCAGTACTGTTCCTCCAACCAATGCAGTTATGACTGTATCGGTGCTACATGCTGCACCGGGCTTTATCATCAGCTTCTACCCTGCTCTCAAATTGACATTGTCTCTCTCAGACAGCTCCTTCCCCTTTCTTCACCTCTTCACTTCCATCTCTGGTGTCAGTTTACGGACCAATATTTACAATAAATCCACAGACTCCCATGACTACCTAGACTGCACCGCGTCTCACCCTGAATCCTACAAAAATTCCATCCCCATTATCCCAATTTTTTACCCTCCCTGTTCATCCAGACAGCCCTCCACTGCAATTCCTCTGTTCCCCACTCGACTGCTCTAAAGTCCACCCCAACCAAACAAAGAAATGGTTCCCCTTATCCCCAATTTCCACCCCACCAGTCTTCACATCCAACATATCATCCTCATACATTTCCACCAACTCCAATTAGACCCCACCACCCAGAAATTTTTTTTCTCCCTACCACTCTCTGCCTTCCCAAGGACAGTTCCCTTCGCCAATCCTTGGGTCACACCACACTTCCCACCAAATCCCTCCAACACCACACTCTCCCACAACTGTATAAGATGCAATGCCTGCAAGCACACCACCTCCCCCACCTCCATCCAGGGCCCGAAACAGTCCTTCCAGGTGAAACAGAAGTTTGCCTGCATCTCCTCCAACCTAGTTTACTGCATCCAGTGCTCCCGATGTGGTATTCTCTACATTGGTGAGACCAAACATAAAGTAAACTTAGGGTCACTCTGACCTCCTAGGCACCATCCATTTCAATTCCCCCTCTCATGTCAATCCTCAACCTCCTCCATTGCCGCAGTGAATGATTAGATTACTTACAGTGTGGAAACAGGCCTTTTGACCCAACAAGTCCACACCGACCTGCCGAAGCGCAATCCACCCAGACCCATTCCCCTACATTACCCCTTCACCTAACACTACGGGTGATTTAGCATGGCCAATTCACCTAACCTACACATTTTTGGACTGTGGGGGGAAACCGGAGCACCCGGAGGAAACCCACGCAGACACGGGGAGAATGTGCAAACTCCTCACAGTCAGTCACCTGAGGGGGGAATTGAACCCAGCACTCTGGCGCTGAGGCAGCAGTGCTAACCACTGTGCCATCGTGCCGTAAATCAAACCATAAATTGGAAGAACACCTTATCTTCCGCCTGGGCAGCCTACATCCTGGACAACTCAACATTAAGTTCTCCAATTTCAAATAACCTTCCCACCCATGGCCCAAATCCCTTTCCAGCCCCACCTCCTCCCTTCCATTCCACCTAATGACCTTTTCTTTCAGCTACCAATTGGATTCATCCCTCCCATGGACGAACCAGGTTGCACTCACCACCTGTGTCCACCAATAAACGTCTCTCACTATTCTGCTGCTCTCTGTACCCTAACTACCCCCCCCCCTCTCTATCTGTAGCTCCTCTTACCCCCACCCAGGTCCTGAGGAAGGGTTATACCTGAAACATTGAGTTCTACACCTGGCTTGTTGTGTTCTACCAGCCTCCTATTTGTCTACTTTGATTGCAGCATCTGCAGTTTTTTTTTGTCTCTAGCCAGTCCCTGAAGCAGTACAAATTGGAATTGTGCTGTGGGGTCTATGGAATTTTTGATGTTGCTGAAGCCAAGGGAATTTCCTGGAAGATTCCAAACTCTGATGAACCACCTGAAGGAGCAGCGCTCCGACAGCTAGTGCTTCCAATTAAACCTGTTGGACTATAACCTGGTGTTGTGTGATTTTTAACTTTGTACATCCCAGTCCAACACCAGCATCGCTAAATCAAAACTTTGATGGGTAACTGTGCAACTGGAAACCTTAACTTTGCAGCATTTGGGGGAATTCTAACTTACTCAAGCTTAATAATTACACAACAAAAAAAGTTCCGAGTTGAAAAACGTATTCCAACTGTTTCATAATCACGAAGCTAAACTCCACTTTATCTCTCGGCTGCAGAGCAACACTCCCCATCCCAACCACTCCCCCAGACTCCACCCCAACCTCCACCGATCTGAATCCAATTCAACATTTTCCTAAGAGCCCACCCACACTGACCTTCTCTACCTCACCCCATGGGCTACAGAACATTTTGCTCGTTGGAGTCGAAATGACCCTCCTTGCCCCCTCCTCACATCACCGTTACCCCCAGCCACCGACTGCTCCCTGACATCCCACTGACTGTCCCCCAACCATACCCTGGGGCCACTCCCCGAAGGCAGTTGCGATACCAACCCCGCAACCCTGGTTATTCTCGAGGTAAAAGCAATGACTGCAGATGCTGGAAACCAGATTCTGGATTAGTGGTGCTGGAAGAGCACAGCAGTTCAGGCAGCATCCAAGGAGTGATGCCCGAAACGTCGATTTCGAAGCTCCTTGGATGCTGCCTGAACTGCTGTGCTCTTCCAGCACCACCAATCCAGAACCTGGTTATTCTCGAACAATCTCTCACTACCCCCCAGCCCTTCCCCAGGGTTACGGCTCGGCCACAAGTTCGAACGGAATGAGAATTTGAGGCTGATTGATAGCCGTTCCCTCGCGATCACACTCAGCTCTAACCAGATCTCTCACCACATTCCAGAACTCTCTCTTCAACCGTTCAACGTTCCCGCTCTCCGCCAGAGCATGCGCAGTGGGGTTTTGACTGGGAGGGAACATGCGCACTAAACGCCTTCCAAACCACCTCCCCCATAAAAGCAAATTACTGCGGATCCTACAATCTGAAACCAAAAGAGAAAATGTTGGAAAATTTCAGCTGAAAATTTCCACATCCTTCCTACAATGCGATGACCAGAGCTGCACTCTGGTCATAAAGACTTGGATCAGATAATCCCTTAAGGCTAATTTGTATAATATCTCCTCATAATTTAAGCTCTGATGTCCAAGTATCATTCCTGTAAATTTGCAATGTCCTCCCTCCAAGGACAGTATGTCCTTTCTAAGTTGATGTACCCAGATCTGTTCACAGTATTCGGAGTGGTGATTACATTGATAACCCTTTCAGAATTTTGCACGATTCAATTAGGTCACCTTTTATTCTTCCAAACTCCAGAGATAGTCAGTATAATTTATTCATTTCCTCATCAGAAACCCACTCACTCAAAACACAGAGTGAATATAAAATCACAACCTCATCATCCATCTGCTAGTGTCATAGTGAGCACAATATAAATGTTTGTGGTTATTGGTGGCCAAGCAACTGTGCTCCAGGATTTTACTGCAGGATGTTTCCATAACAGCATCATCAGCCTAATCATCTTTAGTTTCTTTATTAATGGCTTTCCTCCATCATTAGGCCAGCATAAAAGATGTCCACATACTATTAAGTCCATGCCCCAATATAACAAGGTTCCCAGGACAAGGCAAATACTCTGACTGCAAGAGCAGGTCAGAGACAGTGAATTCCACAGTCCAACTTCCTATCTCCCCAAATGGAGCATCAGTGAGCAGGTTATTGCAGAGCAAGTGCCACTTGAGAGCACTGTTGATGGCATCTTCTTTGACTTGGTTAATGATTGGGAGTAGACAGACATAGCTGCAATTGGTCAGGTTGAATTTATTCTGCTTTTTGTATACTATACCTAACTGGCCCCTCATTTCCTCTCACTTCTCAAGGCAACAAAGGCATCCAAGGCATTTCCAGCCAAAAAGAAGCCAATTTGGCTCATGGTGCCCAGGTCTGATAACAAAGGTCTGACTATATTAATCTTATTTTCCAACTTTTGACCTAGAGACATGACAATCGAGTTGAATACAATGTTTTAATCCATTCATGGGCATCTCTGGACGCTGGCAATTTTATTGCCTGTACCTAGCTGCCTTTGAGAATGTAAGTTGCCTTCTTGAATCATTGAAGTCCATGTGCTGTAGGTAGACCCACAATGATTTTGGGGAGGGAATTCCAGGATTTTGAACCACCAATAGTGAAGAAATGGCACTATATTTCCAAGACAGGATGTTGTGTTGCTTGGAGCATTACATGCAGTTGCTGATATATCAGCTGCAAATGTCCTTCTAGTTGGAAGTGGTTGTGAGTTTGGAAAGTGCTGTCTCAGAATCTTTAGTGAATATCTGCAGTGGATCTTGCACTATATTTGAGCATCACATGTAGTGATGCCATGTAACTGTTGCTGGAAACCATGGACTATATTACGATGCTTGACTAGAGACCAAGCAGCTGGATGTCGCTAACATCAAATCAGATTGGTTGCTCACTCCTTTGGGTGGGACGTCCACACAATGATACTTAGACATCAGAGGTTAAATTATGAGGAGATATTATACAAATTAGCCTTAAGGAATTATCTGATCCAAGTCTTTATGATATTAAGGGTAGCAAAACTCTTTAGATGAAGATAAGCTATTCTCACTGGTTGGGGATGCCAGAACTAAGAAGAATATTCTGAGAATAGAGGCCAAACTATTCAGGAGAGATGGTAGGAAGCATATTAGTAAAGTAAAATCAATTGGTTTGAGAGCAGGTTACAAAGCTGACCTGTGAACTACATACAAAGAGAGAACCGGGTGTCTCTGTACTACTAACAAACAATTTAACTTAATATTTAGAATTGAGAGTGCAGTTTATTTACTGGCATGCTGTATACTTTATAGATATAGAATCCCTACAGTGTGAAAACAGGCCTTTAGGCCCAGTAAGTCCATGCTGACCCTCCGAAGAATAACCCACACAGACCCATTCCCCCCTTTTGGTACTTAACCCTGACAAATGCACCTAACCCAAACATCCCTGAACACTACGGACAGAGGTGATAACATGCTGGTGAGAACGATAGCCATGCAAGACTTTTTTCTGTCATCACCTCAGTTCCAGTGTTGGTCATTATCTCCTCAAGTCGCCTGCAAATTCATGAGCCCGACGCATCTGCAATTCACTCTGTCTCTTATTGGATGCCTTTGTTGCCTTGAGAAGTGAGAGGAAATGTGGGGCCAGTCAAGTATAGTATACAAAAAGCAGAAAAAATTCACCCTGACCAATTGCAGCTGTGTCTGTCTACTCCCAATCATTAACCAAGTCAAAGAAGATGCCATCAACAGTGCTCTCAAGTGGCACTTGCTCTGTAATAACCTGCTCACTGATGCTCCGTTTGGGGAGATAGGAAGTTGGACTGTAGAATTCACTGTCTCTGACTACAAACCGACCGACTCCCACAGCTACCTGGACTACACCTCCTCCATCCTGCCCCCTGTAAAAACGCCATCCCATTCTCCCAATTCCTTCGACTCCGCCGCATCTGCTCCCAGGAGGACCAGTTCCAAAAACGCTCAAACCAGATGGCCTCCTTCTTCAAGGACCGCAATTTCCCCCCCGACGTGGTCGACGATGCCCTCCACCGCACCTCTTCCACTTCCCGCTCCTCCGCCCTTGAGCCCCGCCCCTCCAACTGCCAGCAGGACAGACCCCACTGGTCCTCACCTACCACCCCACCAATCTCCATGTACAGCGCATCATCCGCCGTCATTTCCGCTACCTCCAAACGGACCCCACCACCAAGGATATATTTCCCTCCCCTCCCCTATCAGCATTCCGTAAAGACCACTCCCTCCGTGACTCCCTCGTCAGATCCACACCCCCCACCAACCCAACCTCCACTCCCGGCACCTTCCCCTGCAACCGCAGGAGGTGCAAGACTTGCGCCCACACCTCCCCCCTCACCTCCCTCCAAGGCCCCAAAGGAAACTTCCATATCCGCCACAGATTCACCTGCACCTCCACACACATCATCTATTGCATCCTCTGCACCCGATGTGGCCTCCTCTATATTGGGGAGACAGGCCGGCCACTTGCGGAGCGTTTCAGAGAACACCTCTGGGACACCCGGACCAACCAACCCAACCAACCAACATTTCAATTCCCCCTCCCACTCCACCAAGGATATGCAGGTCTTTGGACTCCTCCATCGTCAGACCACAACAAAACGACGGTTGGAGGAAGAACGCCTCATCTTCCGCCTAGGAACCCTCCAACCACAAGGGATGAACTCGGATTTCACCAGTTTCCTCATTTCCCCTCCCCCCACCCCGTCTCAGTCAAATTCATCGATTTCCGCTAACTCATTGAAGTGAGAGGAAATGTGGGGCCAGTTAGGTATAGTATACAAAAAGCAGAATAAATTCAGCCTGACCAATTGCAGCTGTGTCTGTCTACTCCCAATCATTAACCAAGTCAAAGAAGATGCCATCAGCAGTGCTCTCAAGTGGCACTTGCTCTGCAATAACCTGCTCACTGATGCTCCGTTTGGGGAGATAGGAAGTTGGACTGTAGAATTCACTGTCTCTGACCTGCTCTTGCAGTCAGAGTATTTGCCTTATCCTGAGAACCTTGTTATATTGGGGCATGGACTTAATAGTATGTGGACATCTTTTATGCTGGCCTAAAGGTGGAGGAAAGCCATTATTAAAGAAACTAAAGATGATTAGGCTGATGATGCTGTTATGGAAACATCCTGCAGTAAAATCCTGGAGCTCAGTTGCTTGGCCACCAATAACCACAAACATTTATATTGTGCTCATTATGACACCAGCAGATGGATGATGAGGTTGTGATTTTATATTTGCTCTGTGTTTTGAGTGAGTGGGCCTCTGATGAGGAAATGAATAAATTATACTGACTATCTCTGGAGTTTGGAAGAATAAAAGGTGACCTAATTGAATCGTGCAAAATTCTGAAAGGGTTATCCATGTAATCACCACTCCGAATACTGTGAACATATCTGGGTACCTCAACTTAGAAAGGACATACTGTCCTTGGAGGGAGTACATTGCAAATTTACAGGAATGATACTTAGACATCAGAGGTTAAATTATGAGGAGATATTACACAAATTAGCCTTAAGGGATTATCTGATCCAAGTCTTTATGATATTAAGGGTAGCAAAACTCTTTAGATGAAGATAAGCTATTCTCACTGTTTGGGGATGCTAGAACTAGGAAAAATATTCTGAGAATTGGGGCCAAACTATTCAGGAGAGATGGTGGGAAGCATATTAGTATAGTAAAATCAATTGGTTTGAGAGCAGGTTACAAAGCTGACCTGTGAACTACATACAAAGAGAGAACCGGGTGTCTCTATACTACTAACAAACAATTTAACTTAATATTTAGAAATTGAGAGTGCAGTTTATTTACTGGCATGCTGTATACTTTATAGATATGGAATCCCTACCGTGTGAAAACAGGACTTTAGGCCCAGTAAGTCCATGCTGACCCTCCGAAGAATAACCCTCACAGTCCCATTCCCCCCTTTTGGTACTTACCCCTGACTAATGCACCTAACCCAAATATCCCTGAACACTACGGACAATTTAGCATGGCCAATTCATCTGACCTGCACATCTTTGGACTGCAAAAGGAAACTGGAGCAAACTCACGCAGACGCAGGGAAAATGTGCAAACTCCACATAGACAGTCTGTCTGAGGCTGACATCTCACCCGGGTCCTTGGTGTTGTGAGGCAGCACTGTTAACCACTGAGCCACCATGCCACCCCAGCAAATGGGCTCAGACATTTCCAGCCGAGAAGAAGCCAATTTGGCTCATGGTGCCCAGGACTGATACAAAGGTCTGACTATATTAATTTTTTTTTCCAACTTTTGACCTAGAGACCTAGAGACATGATAATTAGTCCAGTACTCTGCATTCTTGATACATCTTCTGAAGTAATCTACCTCACTTTTATGCAATAAACTCCATTTGCCTTTTCTCAGCCCAGCTCTGCATTTTGTCTATGCCCTTCTGTAAACCACAAAATCCGTTGGTACTTTTCACAACTCTGCCTACCTTAGTATCATCCACAAGTTTACCTACGCCCACATCCAGTTCATTTATAAAAATTGACAAACAGCAGTGGCCCCAAAACAGATCATTGCGGCATCCCACTGGTAACTGAGCTCCACAAAGCATTATGTATTCCACAGAGAGCCAAGTTTTTGGTGCATTCTGTTTCTTGAAGTTTATTCACAAAATATATAGTCTGGTTCCTGTTTATGTCATTGATGTTGCTGTATAACTATTACATGTAGAAAGTAACTGAATATGAGGTGGATACCTTTATATTTGAGCATCACATGTCGTGATGCCATGTAACTGTCGTAAATATACAGGAGGCCTGATTGATTTGAAACATACAGTTACTAGAGAGGTAAGGGAATGGGTTTTACTTTCAGGAATTGACATTTGATTTTTTTTATTTTTTATTTACATATGATGAGCCAAGTGCCAACTTTGGTGTGGGAGTGAGATTGGAAGTGGGTAGAAAGGTGTTGGCAGGCCACTCGCCTGCATTGCAAATTCCTTGCTGAAAGCAAACCTGGCAAGGGCATATCATACCCAGCACAACAAAACATAACAAGATCCATTTTATTTATAACTTTGATTTCATTGCTGTCTGTCTGTCTGTCTGTCTCTCTCTCTCTCTCCTGTCTGTCTGTCTCTCTCTCTCTCTCTCTCCCTGGCTCTCTGTCTCTCTCTCTCCTGTCTGTCTGTCTCTCTCTCTCTCCCGGTCTCTGTCTCTCTCTCCTGTCTCTCTCTCTCTCTCTCTCTCCCTGTCTCTGTCTCTCTCTCCCTGTCTCTCTCTCTCCCTCTCTCTCTCTCTCTCTCCCTGTCTCTCTCTCTCTCTCTCTCCCTGTCTCTCTCTGTCTCTCTCTCCCCCTCTCTCTCTCTCTCTCTCTCCCTGTCTCTCTCTCTCCCTGTCTCTCTCTCTCTCTCTCTCCCTGTCTCTCTCTCTCTCTCTCCCTGTCTCTCTCTCTCTCTCTCTCTCTCCCTGTCTCTCTCTCTCTCTCTCTCTCCCTGT